>NC_092817.1:105179240-105374240 GCF_023375885.2 Dermacentor andersoni | reverse complement strand
AAGAGCGGAGAAAAAAATCGCCGGTATACGCGGGAGGTGTATTTTTCATTTAGTGAAGGGCCCAGACACGCGAGATATACGCCGGGTTCGCCGGACGAGATTGGACGGAGGTAGACAACAGAGACGCGTAAGAAAGTTATCGATGACATTTAGGATCCCATACTATGGTCTATGCCAATCTTTTTTTTTGTTTTAGTGGGCGCTCGGCTGAGTTTCATTTCATCTTTTCAGTCCATTGATTTCTTCCCTTCTATTCGCATTTTCGGAATTACTAGCCCTTCCCCTTATGAAACTTGGCAGATTCTTTTCCTCCCCTTCGCCCGTTCTCCGGATGCAGGGTTGCTATATAACCGGGCTCAGTCCTGGTTAACCTTTTATTTATATTTCTTTCTCTCCCACTGAGAGACAATGTTCTGTTTTATGGGGTAGCTGCCTGTCTTGTTTCTTCCTTTTGTTTTGCTAGTAGTAGTTGCTTGTCCTTTATCACACTTAAATAATATAGCAGTTGCTGCTCTGCACAATATAAGGCAAGAGTACTCTCGTGTAAGTGCCTGCTGATTAAGCGCCCAGTTGTCTCACACCGATAACATCTGGACCGGTTATGAGCCGGTATGCCTCGAACATTATCTTTTTTAAGCATGAAATGCTTTTAGCTCCCGTTGTCGACGAGCTTCAAGTGACCCTGAGCCAAAAGCCAGCGACGTTATCCGGGCACTCAAACGAAAACATCCGACCAAGTATGAGAACAAAGCGAGATCATCCGGGCAACCAGTCAAGACCGCATTACATGCGCTAGTTACTTCCCAAACGACTGACAAAAATATGGCTTCCGAGTTCTTTCAAATCTTTGTTCACAATATCACTCAAGCTGTAACTTCTAGTAAGCTGAAGTTTTATTTGTCATTTCTAATAGCGACGTTCAAAGGGCAGATACAGGGCACTATACACTTGACTGTCGTCTTTTGGTGCTGAGAAAGAGTTGCCTGCGCTCTTTTCAACGCCAGCGGTCCGTGAGGTCCACGGCGCGTCCGGCGCGTCGGCAGCGTCCAAGCCGGTAGCGTTAGGCGCACCATGGTTGGCTGTTTGATTGAGACGAGACTTGCAATGAGGTTCTGTCTGTGACAGGAAGCTACTGCATCCATATGTACCAGTGCACACCGTATGGCGTGGTGTGGTGTGGTGGGATGTGTCGTTGCGAACATGCACTACACCTATCTTAAGATTGTGGCTAGTACCATCTCCAACCAATATGCTTTGCCAGTAGTCATTTCATGCTTACATTTGCTCTCGATTACGGGAGAGCCAGCATTTTTTTTCTTCCAACATCAAACAAGGCCAAGATATTGCAGTGATGCCATTTCCAACTATATTTATTTTCGCAGTTTTTTTGCTATATCAGTAGTAAAAGCGAACGCGTTACAACGGGGTCAGCGGTCTGTGAACGGTGGCTGATAAGAATGGCATAAAATCCAGCAGAAGGTATTGTTACGAAATTGCGGTCTAAGGGTTTGCAGGAGCCAACGGCCGGGGTCATGATGAACTGTGTTTTCGTTGTCACAGTCTACATTCGTATTATTCTAGCATGGAATAGACGGACGGACGGATGGACGGACGGACGGATGGGACGGGACGGGACAGGACGGACGGATGGACGGACGGACGGATGGACGGACGGACGGACGGACGGACGGACGGACGGACGGACGGACGGACGGACGGACGGGCGGACGGACAGACACTTTACGCGATTAGAAAAGCGAGAAATAAAAGCATACAAGAAACGTTTTTCAAAAAACGTCGTTTCCCCCCTTCCCCCACATAATAGTTCAGCCCTTGCCGTCGACTACCAGAGGTCAGAAAAATCATGCAACTACAACATTCGTCTTTCTATAAAATTTCTGTGTGTGTGACTCTGGTGATTCTATGGTGATGACAAACTGTCGTCATGCGTCTGCCGGCAGAGAAAGTGGCGTCCTCATATTCAGACTATGAAGATAGGAAAAAAAAAACAACAAATTCATATACTGAAATAAAATGCAGTGGAAATTGAATAAAATGAGTAGGCTGGTGGGAAAAATTCGCAGTTCCACCAGATACGCGAAGCACCGATTGTGATAGCAAACTAGTAGCTAGCTGTACGAAGTAAGGGTAGTAGCTTTACCGGCCCTATAAACTTGTAAACGTTCACTTACTAACTAAATTAACAATGATTGAATGTCTAAGCGTCACTAAACGAGGAGGTAGAAAGAAACATACAAACAGAGACAGCGCTGTCTTTGTGTGTCTGCTTCTTTCTACATCTTTGTTCAGTCACGCTTACGCATTCTACCATTGATTGAAACCAACTAGCCCATTAACGTGTTTTAACTAAATTTACCAGCACGGTGTCACGCGCGAAGAGGTAAACATGAATACATTTCGCTCGATGACAGCGGAAACTCGCTGTGAAAAATCTGGAGTTATAAATCGTGGCAGCAGCCACGAGTCAATTGAAGTCCGTGCATCTGTAGCTTCAACGTGAACGAAACGCCAAGAACACAGCGCATATGAAGCTACCGGCACTACGCGCACTCTGCAAACATCGCAGGTCGTTATGAAGATGAGGCCCGCACGGGCGCGTACTTTGGCCACGTCGCAGATCGCTGTCAACACACACAAGCGCGGGAAACGCGTCCCTACGGCCATGGTTATATTGCGCTTAGTTTTACACTGACAATATTAAGTGAAGGACAGGACGTGGGCGGACGTAGCGCAAACTACCAACTGTTTAATACTGTTAAAGAACGCGCTTATACACAAGGAGATATGGCGCGGGGGCGGGAGATATAAAAAGATATGACAAAGTGACGACATGTGATCATAGTCCCTACGGCGTCCGCCAAGGGCGTCTACTGCGGCGCCCGCGATTCACGTGGCCAACGCCGTAGTAGACGCCGCGGTTGTCTCCACTCTGTACGGAGAGGCGGGCGAGGAAGGCATATTGAGGCACGCTAGCAGCCGCCGGAGAAGAACGCCCCCCCCCCCCCCCACCTCATCCGACCTCCCTGATTCGCGCGCCACAGGAGAGGGCACGCATCCGGGCCGCGTTCCTCGCTCGCGCACGCGATATTGAACCGCGTTCGCCGGTTCAGCCTCACACGCTTTCGCTCATACGGAACCTCACGGCGACGGCGACGGCAGAAATGCGCCTGGAGTGTCCATATAATTGCGCTATCGCAATAAAGTACAAGTTCAAAGCTTCCGCTGGGCTTTGTCGGCGTCGTCATCATCATCATCATCATGAGCCTATCTTTATGTTCACTGCCAGGTCTAAGGCCTCTCCCGTCGATCTCCAATTATCTATTTTCTGCGCCAACTGATTCCAGCTTGCGCCTGCGAATTTCCAAATTTTATCACCCCCCTAGTTTTCTGCCGTCTTCGACTGCGATTCCCTTCTCTTGGCGCCAATTCTGTAACTATAATGGTACACCGGTTATCTACCCTATGCATTACATGGCCTGCCCAGCTCCATTTTTTTCTGAATGTCAATATCGGCTATCCCCGTTTGCTCTCTGGTCTACTCCCCTCTCTTCCTGTCTCTGAATGTTACGCCAAATATTCCTTTTTCCACCGAACTTTGCGCAGTCCTTCAGTTGTTCTCGAGCTTCTTTGTTAACCTCCAAGTTTCCGCCTCATATGTTAGCACCGCTAGAATGCAATGATTGTACACTTCTCTTTTCAACGATAGTGGTAATTAAGCCTCCCAATCAGGATTTGGTAATGCCTGCCGTATGCACTCTAACCCATTTTTGTTCTTCTGTAAGTTTCCTTCTCATGATCAGGGTCCCCTGTGAGTAATTGACCTAGATAAACGTAATCCTGTACAATCTCTAGAGGCTCAATGGCGATCCTGGATTCTTGTTCCCTTGCCAGGCTATTTAGAATTACATTTGTTTTCTGCATATTAATCTTCAACTCCACTCTAACTTTCTCGGTTAAGGTCCTTAATCATTTGTTGTAATTCGTCCCCAGTGTTACAGAACAAGACAACGTCATCTGCAAATTGAAAATGGTTGCTGAGATATTCATCAGTTATCCTCATTCTCGTGCCTTCTCAGTATGATAGCTTCCTTAGAGAGATTGCGTCTGCTTGCCTGACCCATTTCTTGATAGGTAACTTTCCTACTTTCTACTTTTCTTGTGGAGAACCAAGGAATCTTTGGAATCTTTGTAGGTACTTCGCACACATGTACTTTGTCGTACGTGTATGTTTATTCCTTTTTGGGTCCGTGTTTTCTATTTGCGGCTTGCGTTTAGTGTTGCACTAAAAAATAAAGAAGCCTGGAACAAGGTTTTATGGCAACGGATGCTGGAGTTGCGTATCAAAACTAGGCAGCTTTAAAAAAAAAAATGCGCTGATTTTCGCTAAAAAAAGAAGACAAAACAAAACTCGGAAGCTACTCAAAATCATGCCTTCGCAATCGCTTGTATACCAGAACACGTGGCTTCGAAAAAAAAAAAAACCGGATGAAAAAGAAAAAAATGAAGAAAAAGAAAGAGGGAAAACGTGTGAAATCTTAGTGCTCCTAACAGATTGTCGCGATACGAACTTGGACAAATCAACAATCTCCTCTGAAAATGAAGAGTGCATGTCGATCGCCCGTTAACGGGAACATAGGAGAGGCGAGGAGCAGAAAAAGAATGACTGTGGAGATTAAAAGATGAGCGAAAGAAAATTGAATAGCGTGTTCACTGGACTGTTTACAGCGATGTTACGGGCGGCCGCGCAGGTAAATTGATTCCTGGAACTTCACCGCCTCCTTAGTAAGAGTAGGAACATTATTTGCATGGTTGACGCACCAGGCCGTATCATGGTGCGTTTAAAGAACAGTTTGTCGACTGACTCTCCTGCAGGAACAGCCAAACTAGAGAGAGAGAAACGTTCGAGAGAGAGAGAGAGACGAACAGGGAAGGTAGGGAGACCAACCAAGGATAGATAAGCAGATTAAAAAAGATCCTAAGTTAGAGGGACTGCAGTAGCTTCTTAGCAATAGCGAGGTTAGTGTGCAGCTGTCCGTAATTTACTTCAAAGAGGAGGAGTAAGTCGTTCTCTTCCAACCTATATTTCTGTGTGTATGGTAGGGGGGGGGGGGTAGGAAGGGATGGCAGGGCATGAGGAGGAATCGGAAGCCGCGAGTCCGTGGGTACTGCAACTGCCTCGTTCAAGGCAATGTGCGCTATTCCACAGCAAACGGAAACTTTTGGCGAATTTGCCAAATCGCACTGGTGCGCACAGGGGTGCCTGATGCGCCGTTTTATCCAATTGTCGTCGCCCCAGGGCGCACCAGTACGCACTGTTGCGATTTGCCGAATTCTCCATTAAAGAGAAGAACATCTGGTTGCGGGATAGGGCGTTTCCGAGTGCTTTTTGTTTCTTCTCTTTCTTTTTCGGGGGTAGGGTTGGGGGCTTGATTTCGCGTGCCTCATTGGTTGGAATAATTGTGGTCCTACGACTCAGTTGGGAGAGAAAGGGGTATTGCTGCTACTACGTGGAACAAGCTTGCATGCCAGCAGTTTTGTAGTTCCACTTTAACAAACTTTGTTAAGACATTCGCTAGGGGGGCAAAAAGGAAAGAAAAAAATGCTTTTGTAACAAAAAATACTGAGGCGGAAGGTTAACTAACGCTGGCGCGTTCCCCTTAATTGGTGCACGTTTACTTCACTATCGTCCCCATCAGTTGAACAAAGAACATCCTTGTGCAAGGTTTTTGTTTCCTCACTGCATTGCTTTCTTTTGAGCCTCTGTCGGCCTTCGCGCAAGTTTTGCGATGTCGGGCGCCAAGAAACAATCTGTACGTATAAAGCTCTCTTCTCTCGGGGATATCTGTTTTTTTTTTGTCGAAGAACTTGTTCATTTCAAATTAGTACCGCGAGGTCAGGCAGTCAACCAATTTTTTTTTTTACTTCGAACTGCCCCAGGGGCTGCGTGAAGCGCTTCGGCGTAAACACAGTGATCTGCGCAAATCGGGTGAGTGGCTTGTGCACTATCACTCTACGCACACAGCACTGTGTGGAGCACTTCAGTGCAAAAAAAAAAAAGAAAAATGTGATGCCAGCGTTACCTTACCTCACCCTCTGTACCTCGCCATATCTTGCACCTCGAGACTTCCTATATCCAAGACTGAAATAAAAGCATTTTCAAGATTCGGTCAAGATATGGGAAGAATGTGACGGAAGCACTTATTGTCATCACGTTGCAAGAGTTGCTGTGCGATTTTGCACAATGTATTTGACTGAATAAATGTTTTATTTATGGGATGGCTCTTTGAGCCTAATACGACGAATGTGGAATGGGAAAATTATTTATAAACTATCGATGATGACTATCAATGTAAGCGAATAGCCCGAACGAACAAACGACCGAAAGAGCGACAGTTCTCCAAAAGTGAAGCCAGTCGCCGCCATCTTGCTAGAGGCAAGAGGCCTGAACTGGCGTAGCGGCGTTGCACAGCGAATAGTATGTTCGTCGTGCTTATAGGTAGCGCGCTGTTGCAACAGCATTTAACTGATTGTGGCATGCTTTCCGAAGCCATTACAACACCTCAGGAGGTCAGAGCTGCACCTACGTCGTGCGTACGTTTGCTTCAGCTGGCAACTGTTGGGAAGGGGCTCGTAAGTACGGGTATGTCAATAATACAGTTGCGTCCTACACGTACTCGTTGGCACGTAACTGCGTGCGGTTTTTATGTAGCGCATACGTGGGCTACATGCAAGAAAGAGAGGATGGTACTTCGCCGCTGGCTTGCAGTGATCTCAGCTTGCGCTCGAATACATGTGCACCGCACATGTGCAGAGCACAGATTGCGTGTACGACAGCCTACTCTGTTTGGTTTGTACCGTGTACGTTTGTACCGTGTACCGTGTTTGTACCGTTTGCGCCTGTATTTTGACAGAGAAACCAGTGAGACAGGCGCATATACAGGATAAAACGTGGACAGGAAAAGCACTAGACTTACCAATGAACAGCTGCACATTCAGTACTCGTTCTGACCACTTCTCTTGCGTACGCGTCTTTATGTTTCGTAGGTTTCTTGTTCATTAATTTGCATGTAGTCGCCCAGTAAGAAATTACGTTGTGAAAGCTGGGCCTGAACACAAGAGCGTGTGAGCCCTATTGCAAAAATATTTCAGAAGGCTGTCTAAGGTTTTGGGTGCGACACATCACTGAGGAATCTAAACTAACGAATTGTGAATAAGAAGCATGAATACTGCATTCAAGTTTGCATAATATTAAAAAAGTAATTAACACATAACGCGAGCTACAAACTATATTTCGCATTGTAAAAGCTCAAGTGTCAATTGGAAATGCTTTCAGTTGTGTAGCATTTCTGAGTGAGATGTTTCAGTTGTCGCGTGTGTTAGAATAACAAGTTCTGGGCGGGATGGAGGAGGGGCATAAATTTTTGAACACATACGAAATATAGGAGAACATTCGCAGTGAGTTTCATGACGCAAGCTCTAGCTTTAGCATACGAATATCGAGTTGTTCATGATGCTAAACACATATAGCTTGCAGTATGCCTTATGTAAACCACTCGCATGTTGTGTACTGGAATAAAGAGTAATTACCTGATATAATAGCGCGGCTAAAGCAAGGCCTCCAGTTGCGTGAATGTTTTTTTGGAACTACCTGCCGCAGATACGAAATATTCAGTACAGTTTCTCAACATGTCGACAGCCATGTGACAGTGCGCACGAAAAGTGAAATGGTACGGTGGCACCATTTAGTCAAGCGTTGACGGACGGGAAGTGTGTTCAGTCTTTATGCAGGGTGTCTGATAATTTTTCACGTCGATTAGTCGGTAAACAGTGGTAAATGTTCATTAATCTCTCACATCACACAAGCTTATAGTTTGTATGGGGAGAGCGTTCATAATTTAACCAAGCGAGGGAGTGTGATTGGCGAAGAGCCCAGCCGATAGCTTTTGCCAAAGCCTGCGACAAGAAATCGATGGAGGAGTATTTCTTTTGACAACAGCAACACACAACCGCGCACTGATATATTTCTTAAAGGGGTTTCATTTTATTTTTTCATCGCGGAACCGCAAACGCAGGGAGCGCCGCGAATATGCCGCGGCCGCCTACACTGGAGCCGCGCTCTTTTTCTTCCAGCAATGCGGGCGCAGGCGGCTTCACTCGCTTCCGAAGGGGGCGACTAGGACTTCCACTCCAGAAGTTTAAGTATGTAACCTCCTTCGTGGCGCGAGAGCTCACGCACGGTGGCCCTACCACCCTCCACTATTCCCCCCCGCCCTTTTTCGCAATGCCGGAGAGCACGCGCTTCGCCTCAGCGCGTTTCCTCGCCTGCCCTCTCCCAAGTCCTACCACCGTCGTACCGCCGGCCTATCAGGAACACGGCCTAAAGCGCTAAAGTAAGCTAGTCGCTTTAAAAGTGCGTCAGGAATAGAAGGCGCGGTGTGAGGAGCAAGGTCTACAACCGTTGTAGCAGCCCCGATTTACTGGCAGAAGCAGAAGCCAGGCGAGATTCCTAGGCCAAAGCCTGATTTTTTATCCAGCAGGAAGGGCAATTCCTTTGTTTCCTTACAAGACCACACTATACGAAGTGCCCTCTGGGTCGCCTACAAGTCAGAGCCACCCCTCGTGGCTCGGTATGTCTGATATGCATTCATGGAGGAGATGCTCTCTCCGCACCGCTTTGTGGGCCGGACATTCCCACATCTCGAGCTTGGCAGTGGGCCGTAGAATTGTTTGCGGTCGGGGCAGGCGCGGCCGCAGTTGCGGGCGCCGTCGTCAGCGTGAACAGTTTTGACGACTTGCCTCGGCTCGACGTCTTGCGTAAGTCTTCCAATTTTCTAGCACGTCTGACGTGAGAGCAAAGTCAGACATGCAGCCAGAAAAAAAGCACTTGTCCGGCACGGGGGAAAGCATTAGGCAGTGCGAGGCAGCTCTAAAGTAAAGTGGCGGGACAAGTTCGTTGCGTTGGAGAGTACAATAAAGGTGAATAATGCTATGAAATACTCAAAGAAATATTCCCATGAAAAAAATTTCGTGGATCCCACGTACTGTGGGTATCGAAAAAGCTACGCTGTTTGCTTTGATTGAGCATAAATAGCGGTGATGTTGACGGCAAATGTTTTACTTCTTCAGCGTTTAGTACAATACGAGGGCGGTGAGTTGACGTTAAACGTTACCTTGCGTGCACCACTGCTGTTGTTCTGCGTGGTACACAGAACACACAGGGGGACGTGTTCGCTTGAAGCATTGTAGTGTGCCATTGTTCTTAACACCCGCGAAGGTTAGCATTGCCATTGCCTTTCACGGTACCCGGTGCACGAGACGTGAATATAGGCAAGGCCACATTGATAATATTAACACAAAATATACGAGTCCACATGAAATCTGCGTAAACCCGGATAAATGGTCTATTTTACACTGAGTTGCTGTGGGTGTCGTCTCTACACTTTCCGGCTCTTATATTTCACGAGTCCCTAGACGATCCACTTCGTATTTCCTGCTAAATGTCCTAATACATCTATTAGCATGTGGCACTTACATATCTGCTTCGGCGTTGTCCTTTCATGTTGCTCGATCGAGCGCCGGCATCTCTATTAAGGGGTCGTCTCTGTAGCATACAACGGGCTTGTTGAGCGCTGCCGTCAGCGAGGGCGAGGTTGTAACCGTAGCGTAGTACGGGGCCGTTGTCATCGCGACGAGCCTTTGCCGGAGACCACGCGGCCCGGCCGCGGGGCGTGGAGGCTCGAGCTGGTGGCAGCGGGAAGAGGTTTAATGTGCACCACATCACATAGGATTGCAACGAGCACAACATAACACACAAACGCGCCAGGCTTCGGCGTCCCACACACAGCATCTGTCCCTCTTAGGTCTCCAGTGGCCACACCACTGGTCACTGTACACTATATGCGGTGGAGCAGCACGGGCGATGAGGCGCAACAGTACACAGCGGTTCGGCGGGCAGCAGAACCCACACTAGACTGGTGCAGTGCAACTAGTGCCCTCCTCGTGCTCAGGTTTTTGGTGCCGTTGCCACCGGTTCACTGCCTTTCAGCCATTTGCTCGATCGAACCTCTTGCTTCTTCCATTCTAGCGATGTTCCGCCACGCCTCTCTTCACTAGCTTGTTTGCTCGATTCTTCTCTTGAAGCGCGTACCCACTACGGGGAATTGGACATGATGCCGGCGGTTAAAGGTTAAAGGGCAGGGGGCGAGAGAAAAAAACCTAAAATGAAAGGTAAATCAGGGTGAAGTATAACGTTTCAAACTTTAATTGTTCACGAAAACTTCAAACTTGTATAATTAGGAAATATATTTACCTGGTAGATACAGAAATAAATATAACTGTATTTATATATAAGCAGCGGTAAATTTTGGGAGTTTTTGTTATTGTTGGAATCAACAACACCAACCGCCTTTAACCGCCGAACACACAATTGGCGCATTAATGAGCTATGCAATTATTGATTTCGACAACTAATATGGGAGCCTTCTTGTGTCACAGAGATAGTCACAAATGGCCACGCAGATGTTGATGATGATGATGATGATGATGATGATGATGAAGCCTCAATCAATGGCACAAACCCACTATGGGGGATAGGCCACGAATCGGGCGGTAATATGATTGAATAAATAAAAGAATTTGGTTAATAAATAACTAACACAAAAAGTAAAATAAATATATAATCCAAGATGAAAAATTAACTGTGAATACATGAGTAAAACTAGTGATCAATACTATAGTAAGCCTTGCGTTGATAGGAATACTAAAAAAAGAGAATAATAATAATCATAATAAAAAAAACATATTCAAACTTGAGTAAGCTAAATTTTTGGATAATAATACTAGAAGGATTTAAACTGTGCATTTGTGCTTTTACTCCTTGAATTTCCTAGACTGAAGTAGAAATAAATCAATTGTGGAAACTAAGAACTATTAACAAGGCAGTCTTCTTGTGCCACATAGAAGATTATAAATGGCTAGGCAAACGTTCCTGTGGCTGTATCCCAATACTGTTGCTCCTGTGGATAAAGCCCAATTCGCTTCTTACAGGCCACGTCAGCTTTCTCGCTCTTCCTTCTTGCGTTTTCTCCTCCGGATAAGCCCGCTGTCTTCTTCTTCTCTTGTTTTTGAGATAACGGCCGTGCTGTCTACGCTGGTTTTGTTCTGCTGCTGCTTTTGCGTATTTTCCCACTTGATACTATATAATTTGCTTCTACCATAGCTCGTTACATTGCCTCATACGGCAGATCACACCGTGGTAGACGTTTTAAGCTTTAGTTGAAAAATGAGGTGGCACGTGTTAAAACTACAACTGGATTATAAGGCATGTCGTAATGGCGGACTCCGAATTCTCCGGGTTCGTTAACGGGCACCTAAGTATAAGTACACGAGTGTTTCTGTATTTCTGTAGTTGAAATGTGACTACCGCGGTTGGGATCAAACCCCCTGACCTCGAGCAACGCCATAGCAGCAAAGCTACGTGGCGAGCACGGAAGTGTTGAACGTGCGGCCGCTTCTGTAGTGTCACCTAGACGATACGGTGTTCTAACGCGGCTTAGCGTCTGCAGGCCCTACCTCAGTTGTCCGCTTAAAAAATGTGCACGCTTCTTATATTTCTGAAATAGCAGGAATTTACTGTATCGTACCTTGAACTTAAACTTACACAGTTTGCCCGCTGGCTGTCATTTTTATAGCGGTATCGTTTGCTTGCCTTCTTACGTCACCCTTTTCTTCTCCCTCACTCCCCCATGCATGTCAGCTACGAACGGCAAGGCTGTTATTCACTCGTTTCGTGACTTCATTGATTCTACCCATTCTCTGTCTCCTCTCTCTCTACCTACTCTCTACCATTATATCTACCTCCCCTCTGGATTGTCCCATGTTAGTACAAAGGTAAGCGCTGCAGCTTCTGCATGCTTTTTCGGCGGGTCACGAATAATTGCAGCTGTCAAGATGTTATTGTGGCGACGCCCAGGGACCTCCAGAGGGCCTCATGGCCGCGCAATGGAAATGTCCAAACGAGTTTCTCGCCTCGCTTTCCCTCTCTGCCACGCTCCTGCCATGTATATACACGCTCTGAACCACCCCTCGACGTGGCGTTCAAGAAAACAGCAGCAGCAGCAGCTTTGGAAAAGTAGAACGAAGAGGCAAAGAAAGCTTCGCCTAAAAAAAAAAAAGACAATTCTTGTTATTTGTGGGTGCCCCCTCGTATTTGGTTGCAGCCTGTATTTTTTGTATGACTTAGTCGCACATGAAGATTGCCGTCGCAAATGAAGCTGCCTACATGCGCATATGCATGCGCCTGCGGTTCCCATATCTTTGTCGGTCTCTTTCACCTGATTTAAGAATGCCGCCCCCTACCGCTCTGTAGTGTACGCGCTTTGTTCGTGCTTGTCTCCCTTTCTTTCTATCTCCCCCTTCCACTCTGTTTCTCTTTTTATCCCTCTTAACCCTTCCCCCTGCGCAGGGTAGCCAACCGGAACTACCTCTGGTTAACCTCCCCGCCTTTCTCTGCATTATTTTCTCTCTCTCTCTCTCCACCTGATTTATTGTATGCATGTTTCAGTCTTCGCGTAACTAAGCTGCTTCCTTGGGGTGAAGCTTCTCACCTCACAGGGGGAGTTTCTTTTGTACGTCTACACATCTGCTCCATACATTGCTGTTCGATGTTGAACGGCAGAAGAAATGGAGACATGAATGTTGTTTGGGCACAGAGGCGGCTATATACGAACGCCCCATATCCCGGTTAGCACAGAAATGATCTGCGTTCCGCTCAACGCTCTAAACACGAGTATGCATACAGCTGCTCCAAGGAAAAAAAAAAAAAAAACATGCGCGCACGTGCCCCGCGTTAGAGAGAAGCAAGCCCAAGTGCGCGCACACAGTTATAGGCAGACACGACCGAGAGCTTCGATGTTTTGTTGGCATTATTAAAGCAAGATAAAATTCCAGTCCGTGTCTGACTATTCCTTCTTGTTTTTGCATCTTTCTTCCTTATCGCAGTAGAACACGTTGTGGGGCTACTCGGTTGGTAGCGCCTTGTCCTGTCAGTGTTCTTCCTTAGTGTGCTGTCTCTGTTGGCGCTTCATCTTTTGAAAGCTTTTTTTATTGGTCGAGCCATGTCCAATCAGTAACAGCCGGTGCATAACCAGTCCTACAATCGTATAACTTTGCTGCGACAAAGATGGCGTCGATCACTCATCAGAGTGGTATGTCATACTTCGGCAAGCCATGGTCTTCACGAAGCTTTCATAACCCGTATAGTTCCTGACTTTAATATATCCGCGGCGCGAGCATGAGAAGAATTGTGTTACAGAGAACGGAATGCGGAAACTAGTTCCCACATATCTCAAGCTTTGCTGGGAAACGTTCACACTACATTAGTGTTACGATCGATAAGGAACGCAGAAACGTGGCTTTTTCCTTGCCGTTTTCTCGCTCTCCAAATAAGGGCATCATCTGTCCCGTTTCCTCTGCTGTGCGCGCGCTGTCATAATGCGGACAGCGCTGAGAAAGGCACACGACGTTCCGCGAGACGTATAACTGGGGCTTAAATGTCAAAGTTTCGCGCGCGAGTGCGAGAGACAGCGCCTGAAAGCGGGAGTGAAGGAGGACAGAGCAGGCGCGACAGGTACCCTGAGGCCGTTTACGGTTTTCGCTGTTACGTGCGCGAATTACCTGGCGGGTTGGCGTTTCCAGAGATGGAGTTTCACTGTAATGACGGCTTCTTGGTTTCGACTTGTCTCTTAATGTTGCTTTTAACGCGTAACGCGTCAATATTGACAAGACCAGACCCATTTAAATTTGCCTGGAACCTCTGAGACTGGAAATAATAGACTGGAAATAATAAATAATAGACTGGAACCTCTGAGCAAACGCTTCACATCTCCTAATTCAGATTCAGAGCATTATATCCAACAATTTCATGGGGGCTCTTCAGGAGAAAAGCTGTTGCAAATAGCTTGAAAGTTCTTTAGGGCCCTACATGATAGCGCTGAAGTCAGCGTCAGATGATTTAATGATATTAGAATTAACTGGTGTTAACAAAACAGTGCTAATTGCACAGAGTGATGAGAAAGAAATGCACATTATTATTGCGTACCACGACAAAACTAGCATAAGCGAATTAAGTACACCAAAGAGATAATGAAACTCTATCCTAGTAACGTCTATATAACATTAGTGATAATGCATCCACGAGTTCTCGCGTACAGGCTGTGATGAGAAAAATGAAAATAAAACACAACGTGGAACAGCTTTATGTACACTAACGCTGTCGCATCTCTCTCAACCAACATTTACTGTTTGCCTTTTCGTCGCATTTCCTTCTGTGGTAATTATTGTATGTAGTTTTGCCAGCATTATTGTTACTGTAATGCCCTCACTACTTGGGCCGTTAGGGCGCAGTTGTGCGGGATTGACAAATGGGCAGATTTTCTCACATTGATGCCCAGTGTGAACAACTGACCTTTAGAGGCGTCGAAACATTAAGTATATATTTATGTCAGCTTTAACCTGGTAATTCACTTTATTTTAACCTTACATTTAGTTTAGCCCACTGCTGACGAATTGTCGCTTAACTATAGAATCTACTCGGACGAGCAACGTATGCAGTTCCCAAGAAAAAAAAAAAAAACAAGAGAAAAGGAGACCCGCATGACAACTGGTCGTTTACTGTGCACTTGTTTTCGTTAATCTCCTGTCCTGTATCTTGTGCGCCGTATAGTTACAACATACCATATCAATCAAACCGCGTCATCACCTTACAAGTTAATCAAGCGTTTTCTGCTGTTCTCTAATTTCATGGCAGCCGAAAACATAGAATACAAAGCGTTCTTAATGCATCGGAAATCTAAATTTTTCATGTATATAATTGTTGAATTTCAGAAACACACACACAAAGACTTTGACGTAAGCATGACTGAGACAACTTTCACTAATAGTAGCGCAACGCCCGCCTGCCTTAACGATACAAAAAGAATATGGAAACGTATGGTAGAGATCACAAGGCATAGGAAAAGATCAGAATGAAGGGGAGAAAATATAAACCACCACAACGAGTTCACTGTAATATACAGACGTGCTTGAAAACTTGAAATTCTAACAAGAAAGCACTAGAGGGAACCCTGGTGTTAGTCTCTGCAGCATAGCTGCAAGCAAGTTGGTTTGACCAGCATGGAAATGGTGGTTAGTTCATTGATTGGCCGGAACTTCATCCTTTCGTCCTTCCGGCTTCCCATGGCTTTGCAACATTGCGAATTGATCACTAAAGAAAAAGAATATTGAGTTATAAGAGCAGAAAATCGAACTGATTACGCTTCTACACTGAGGGCAATTGCGTTGCTGCGTTTAGAAAACTGCGAGTGATCGGAAATTAAGGAAGATAAATCGTAAAAAGTATCTCAAAAGAGCGACGCGTCGACATATCGGTGTACTAACTACTCCCACTATAACTGGATGATCACAGCGCCAGTGTTCGGTTGTAAATTTTGTGGAAATGTTTGTGCTTGAGAAGACTAGTAAAACGGGCGATATGGTACTGGCTTATGTGTTAAGGGTGGTGCTATAGCTGACACGGAACGAAAGAAAGACATGATACGACGGACAAAACACTGAATTTAAACTCACCATAACACAAAGCGAAAGAGGGAAAGAAAAGAAAATGATTGGTATGACATCTTTTACGGCGATCTGTCTGCGCACCACACACCAGGGGTCGTCACAGGCATGCCGCCACTGAACGCCTTCTGATGTCGGAGCAGGCAGGCATCAACTGCAACCGGCCGCTCCAGCAATGTTCCGCCGAGAGGCCGGTGATAGCTGAGTGGAATTTATTTTAAATGTCAAAAGAGCAGACATGCTCTGTCGTGAGCTGCAAGAACTGCGTCGGAAACTTGTAGCTACGGAGCGAGACTGTGTGCGAGTTTCATCCGCCTAAGATGCACAAGGAGTGCGCACGTTTAAGACAGTTCGTCATGCACACCTTTACGCAAGGCGAGCACAAGCACAACTACCGGCGCTAAATAGACAATAGCCAAAAATGACTGTCAGGCTAACACCACCTGCAGCGACAACACCGCGTTACCGCCACCGCTGGACCAAGATATCACGAAATGCCGAACTTCGGTAAGCATCCGAGTCAGCGCTGTAGTTTCGCCAAATGCAAGCGCGACTGACTTACTCGAGCAACTTCACTTTTCATTGCAGCGACGCGAAACCTGGAATAATCCACGGGCACCGCGACTTTTCCTTCTGCGCCGTGAATCACACAGCTTGCGGGCGATCGCTTAGCCACTTGCAGCATCGCACTCCCATGCGCGAATACATTTGAATCTGCGCCGTAAGTAATTAGGAAACCATTCCGAAATTAAGTTATCTGATAAGCACTGGTGACAAGAATGACGCGGTCGGAACCAGCCGCCGTAGTTGGAGCAGATCGCTACGCAAGCATTTCCTGCGCGCACGCGCATTCTTATTTCCGAACTAAGCTGGACATACAGTTAAAGATGATAAATCGTTCTGCCACTGCAGAACGAAGGACTCTTGCAGCGATCTCAAATTATCCCTGTCTTGCGCTAGCTGATTGCAACTTGCGCCTGCAAATTTCCTAGTATCATCACCCCACCTAATTTTCTGCCGTCCTCGACTGTGCTTCCCTTCCCTTGGCACCCATCCTGTAACTCTAATGATTCATTGATTCTCTACCCTGCGCATTACATAGCCTGCCCACATCCATTTATTTCTTTCACTGTCAACTGAAATATCGGCTACCCCCGTTTGATCTTTCATCTCCACATCTCTCTTCTTGTCTCTTAACGTTACGCCTAACATTATTCGTTCGATCACTCTTTGCGCGTTCCTTAATTGGTTGTCCAGCTTCTTTGTTAACTTCCAAGTTACTGCACCATATCTTAGCACCGGTAGAATACAATGATCATACAGTTTTATTTTCAACGACAGTGGTAAGCTTCCAGTCAGGATTCTGTAATACCAGTCGTATCTACTCCAACCCATTTTTATTCTCCTGTGAGTTTTCTTCTCATGATTAGGGTCCCTGTGAGTAATGGACCTAGATAAACGCACTTCTGCCCATACACTAGAGGCTGAGTGGCGATCACGAATTCTTGTTCGCTGGCCAGGCTATTGAACATTACTTCTGTCTTCTGCATATCAATTTTAAACCCTACTCTTACACTTTTTCGGTTAAGTCAATGTTCTCAATAATTTGTTGCAATTCATCCCGAGGGTTGCTGAAGAGGACAATGTCATATGCAAACCGAAGCTTGTTGAGATATTCTTAGTTGATTCTCACTCCTAAGCATCTTCAGTCTAAAAGCTTGAATATTTCAACTAAGCATGCAGTCAATAGCATTGGAGATATTATGTCTCCTTGGTTGACCTCTTGCTTGATAGGTAATTTCCTACTTTCCGTGTGGAGTATCAAGGTAGCCATGGAATCTTTGTAAATATTTTCCAACATATATATGTATGCCTCCTGTATGAAAGCCACATAGACACGTTGATTGTACTCTGCAGATTTCTCAATTGCCTGATTGATGACATGCATGTGGTCCATTTCATAATATCCCTTCCTGAAGCCAGATTGTTCTCTTGGCTGTGCAATGGTATGTTATTCCACAGGCAGTAGGTGATCTGATCCGCATCCAGAGTGGTTCGAGCCTTGTTTCGAGCTATGGCTCGTTCCAGCTCGGGTACAGTGAAGGGACTGTCCAAGAGGCTAATAGAAGGCCCTGTGTATTCAGTGTAGAGGGATGTACAGATCGGAGACGTGTTGAAGGATGGAATTAGCACAATGCTCGGAGAGGTGCTTTTGTATTGTGGGGAGAGCAGTAGGTTGAAGGTCAAGGAGGGAGTAGAGGAGCAGGCGGTGGAAGAGGTCCCAGTTGGTCTGGGCGATACGTTTTAAAGAGAAACTTTCTTTTCCTCTTCTCCTGACTTTCCGGGCGCTGCTTGCACGCGCCGCTGGGTTTCTTGCTACATAACAGATGGCTCTCGCCTACGTGCATCCCTGAGGAATATGCAGGAAAGCAAAGGGGCTGGGAGAGTGTTCAGATATTTATACAGGAATAACTTTGATTCACCGGGGAGGCAAAGAACTAGGAAGCTTACCAGCAATTATTTGACCGGTATGGTGAGCAACATGGCAACAGAGAACGTCAAGAAGAAGGTCACAGAGGCTGAGATAATGTATTGGGTGGCGGTAATGGAAATGAAACCTGCTATGAGTAGCTACTTAAAAGAAAAAAAAAAACGAAATCAGGAATGATACAATTTATGATAACTCAAACGGAAGCTTATTACTTTTCGAAGCGAGATCAGGGAGCCTTAGAACACGCACTTATAAAGCTAGATACAACAAGGAAGAAGCATGTGCTTGCTGCGGTAAAGCTAGGGAAACGATGGTGAATGTTTTATTGGAATGCGAAGATGTCTGCCCAGTGGTCGATTGCACCTCTGACCTCCTGGAAGTCCTCAGGTTCAGCGAGAACAGGGAGAAATCAGACATGTCCGCATTAGAGATTAGTAAGAGGTGATCCGAATATTGGTGGAAGCAGGCAAACGACAAACAGAGATGGTGCACATAAACAAAATTCTTAATAGGGGTTCAGAAAGCTTGGTACAAGAGCAGGTGGCACAACCCACCGCCCCGCTCCAAAGAGGACGCTCATAGCATCCATCCATCCATCCTTCCATCCATCCATCCATTCATACAAGCATCAATAATAATAATAATAATAATAATAATAATAATAATAATAATAATAATAATAATAATAATAATAATAATAATAATAATAATAATAATAATAATAATAATAGTAATAATAATAATAATAATAATAATAATAATAATAATAATAATTTCTTGAAAACAGTACATTCATCAGGCCTGCCAAATCCGTCCGTCCGTCCGTCCGTCCGTCCGTCCGTCCGTCCGTCCGTCCATCCGTCCATCCATCCATCCATCCATCCATCCATCCGTCCGTCCGTCCGTCCGTCCGTCCGTCCGTCCGTCCGTCCGTCCGTCCGTCCGTCCGTCCATCCATCCATCCATCCATCCATCCATCCCAGCCGGTGCAGCAGCATGTCACAGTTCGTGCGTATGGCACGTGTTGTGACTGCTTTCCTATGCGACAAAAATGCAGGTGCTGGGCTGTGGAGGTCGCGCGCTAGGCTGTGATGGTGTAAACATTACAATCGACCATTGAAGAGAGCGCTTGGAGCTGGTATCTCAACAGCGTGCCTGGCCACGTACGCAGAAACAGCACGTAAACACGCGCCAGCAAAATGGTTCCAAAGCATGCACTCAGCGTACAGGACACTCAGCCCCGCAGAAGCGTCGCGCGAAACAGGTGCGCCTCCGCTACGCAGCGAAGCATGGTGGAGGCCGCGGCTGCCACGATGGGATGTGCCATCTGAGGCAATGATAATGATCAACCCTCGCGGGTAGCCAGGCTTGGAACGAGGTCACCATCCACAAAGAACCATTATGTACTTTCCACGAAATTGTTTCCCATTATAGACTGGGCAGGAGGACATTTCCACCCCCTGACCCCAAATTGGACAAACCTCAGGCTAGCATACTCAGACTTCTGCAAACCTGGTCGTATCCCACTCCTCGGTCTCTTAACAGGATAGATCCTGACCACCCACAGTCGCGCCCCAAATGTGGTCATGACTCAGGCTCTTTTGAACGCATGCTCTGGCTGTGCTCAGCCCTTAACGCCTCTCGACCCATCACGAAAGAACAATGGCTGGAACATCTCAAGAGCCGCAATCTCCACATTCAACTCCAGGCTGTCCAGAGGGCCCACGACATTGCGGCGGGACTTCATCTCCTGGTCCCATCGTGGGCGGAGCCACCGACTTGATCTTCGGGAGCCTTCGGTTTTTGACTCCCCAAGATTTCAGTCCCTCAGGACTCAAATAAAGTTCTTGTAATGCCATGTCTCAGAGATTATGAACAATGAAGCACAACAACGCCTCAAGCAAGCACGCCGCCATGTGTGTTCTGTAGGCTACGCAGAAAAACAGCAGTGGTGAACGCAACGTAACGTTTATCAACTCACCACTCTCTTATTGGACTAAACGCTCAGGAAATTACACATTCGCCGCCATTCGCCTTTGGGGGTTTGTCAGTGAGGATGAGCTTAATTTTAATTATGTGGTGGTCGTATAGAAGGTTGTCCTGAAGACTTGCCAAGTCTCTGGAAGATTGTGGCCTTGATGGATGGTGAGGTCGGGCGTCGTATGACGAGTGTCGCTTAGTTTGTGCCTGAACAAGGCGGCCAGTGTTTGGGTATCCCTAGATGATATTTGGGGTATTGCAGTCTCCACCAAGAGTTGTCACTATGTTTTTGCAAGGATCGAACAAGAAAAAAAAAAAAGAGGAGAGAGAATTGTGGTGGAAATTGGGGGATTGCTGACATTCACAATTCTCAAAAGTGGGTGCGGAAGGTCTGGGTGATAAGAAATAGCTGTTAGATATATATGGAAGTTGCACGGATGGAACGTCCTCCTGGTCATAAGCTATTTCACGGCGATTACAAATGGAAGACAGTGGTGCGGAGGGATTGGCGTGCAGGGCTCAATAGCCTAGGATGTTTGTGCGTACCATGTCTTTTGTAGTAGGATAATGCGAGGTAGTGTGGTTTACGTGAGGAGTCATTGATGGAAAGAGTTGCGGTTTGTGGAGAGGCTACGGCTATTCCACTGAATTCCTTTGATTACCATGATGCTGGTTATTCTAAGGGTTGGGTGGAGCGAGAAGTGTGGCGGGCTTAATTTTGGGGGCCAGGCCAATTGACGAGGCGGGTACGGGGTGTGTGCGCTCAACGGGGTGGTTCTTGTCTTCCATAGTGCTTAGGGTGCTATTAAATGGTTGGTTTATGATGGAATTGAGATTGTTAAGAAACTGTGTGAGGTTTTCAATGAGGATTTCGAGGTCTTGTACATCGATAGGTGTTTGTTGCATCGAAAAGTGGGATGTGGGCGCGGCAACGTGGGAGGTAAGCTTCCACTCGCATGAAAGCTGGAAGAATTTCCAGCAGCTCTGCGGTGGCGGCAAAAGGTGGCACTTGCAGGTGTACAGAGGTGAATGCTTGGGCAGGCGGCAAGTCGAGGCTTTGGTACTTTTGCGGGCGTTATCTATTCTCCTTCAGGGTCACATTCGTAAGCGGTTGGAGTGGAGGAGGTAGCTGACGTCAGCATGTCGTCAGTCATGCCGGCAGGCAGTGGTGGTAGGTTATCGGAAGTTCGGAAGTCGTGTCTGCTTTGTAGAAAGAAGCAGACACACAAAGACAGCGCTGTCTATGCGTATGTTACTTTCTACGTCCTCGTTGAGTAACGCTTACACATTCTATCATTGTTAATTTAGTTAGTAAGCGAATGTTTACAAGTTTATATGGCCGATAACACTACAATCCTTACTTCATACAACTTTCTACTAATTTGCTATCGCAATCGGTGCTTGGCGTTTTGGGCGGAACTGCGATTTTTTGTTTCTTTTTTGGGCTTTGGCAGTTTACCCGACATGGCAAAAATTTACATATGACAGGGCAAACGACACGAAGCAGTGCGTCATTTGCGTTTTTTGAATCATTCTTAGACGCGTTAGAGAGGAAAGCCGCAAACAAGCGAAATAAACGTTTTGTAGAAACAATGTAATAAAGATACTTATACGCATGAGCAAAAGATGCATTAGATCTGGATGCCGAGAAGTCGTGAGGACGCATTGTTTGCCAACATTTGCCATTATCAGAGCTAAGTGGCAAAAATGCTTTCGCCACATCAGAGACACTGCAAAAGAAAGAAGAAACAGAGAAATAACGAGATAGATAGATAGATAGATAGATAGATAGATAGATAGATAGATAGATAGATAGATAGATAGATAGATAGATAGATAGATAGATAGATAGATAGATAGATAGATAGATAGATAGAGAGAGAGAGAGAGAGAGAGAGAGAGAACAGAAGCGAAGTTGAGAGACAAGAACTTAGTAGTGATATTGTACCCAGGAGTGCAGCGTAGCAGGCCGACCGACTACCTCAACGCCACCGCTGAAACTTGGCAATTTACTTTTGCAGTAACTGTAACATCCACTGCCTAAAAACTGCTAGGAGTTTTCCCGCATCAATTTTGTTAAAGTAGACGTTTAGAAGGCCGGTTACTGTGACGTACGTCATACTCTAACATTTTGTGCTATGACGTATTTTTAGCAACTAGAGCCAATTCTAGACGCCTCTTTTGTTAAGATAGCCATGTCTCCGCCGTGCTAGCATTGATTGTCGTCGTTATGCGCTACGGCACGCAATATTTTATCTTGTTTGTGTAGGTTCCTACAGCTAGCATCTACAAGCGTCTATAGCGGACGAACTTGACCTAAATACACTTTCGATTCCACTACCGCCAACTGTGCTTAAAGTTGTCGCTGTTGTTTGAGCGTTGCTAGCCTTTGTGGGCGCAATTTCGCCCGATGAAGAGATAAATTATTGACCCTCACTTTTGGCATTGCTTAATCTTTCGCTGTTACAATAGGGTTGCAAACTACCCTTACGCCTCACAGTGGCAGCGAGCACTGATTTGTTATCGCAACATTTTTAATCGATATAAGTCGGCACAGATTGTCAGAGAACGCTTCTGTTTAAAAATATATCACGTTGTGTAATGCGCAGGTTCGGTATTTCGAAAGTAGGTTTCACGCGTGTAATGCTCTATTGAATAATAATATGCAAATTATAATACAACATTGGTAAAATATTGCGTGCCGTAGCGCATAACGACGGCAATCAATGCTAGAACGGCGGAGACATGGCTATTTTAACAAAAGAGGCGTCTAGAATTGGCTCTACAGTTATGACGGGAAAGTGTGCATGCATAATAAGCAGTTATGCACTTATTTTAACCTCTATGTTCTGAATGTAGTGCGAAGATTCGCGGAATGAGGCTGCGGAAGAGTGTTATCCTTATGAATTCGCCATTTCACCGTATATTTAAGGCGACAAACTGGATTGTTCGTGCATACGTGCGACATAACTTTAGACACTTCGATTTTCTTTTTCGTCCGACAGACAAAGTTTCACTGCCTTAGCTCGTGTGTTTAAAAAAATGCAATTTAGTGAAGCGATTCTGCGTTGTGAACCTGTGCGATAGGAAATTTAAATTTTGATTTTCGCATCCCTCGAGGTACTTTGATATCATTATTTATGTTCTATTATTATTTTCATATTATTATTCAATAGAAAATTATACGCGTGAAACCTACTTTCGAAATACCGAACCTGTGCCTTACACAATGTGACATATTTTTAAACAGAAGCGTTCTCTGACAATCTGTGCCGACTTATTTTGATTAAAAATGTTGCGATAACAAATCAGCGCTCGCTGCAACTGTGAGGCGTAAGGGTAGTTTGCAACCCTATTGTAACAGCGAAACATTAAGCACTGCCAAAAGTGAGGGTCAATAATTTATCTCTTCATCGGGCGAAATTGCGCCCACAAAGGCGAGCAACGCTCAAACAACAGCGACAAATTTGAGCACAGTCGGCGGTAGTGGAATCGAAAGTGTGTTTAGGTCAAGTTCGTCCGCTATAGATGCTTGTCTCACCGTACACTTACTGAGTAGTTGCTGATGCTCGCGTGCGTTCGATAATGTACAGTCGCGAGCAAAAGTTTGGAGACCAATGGTGCGACTAAAAGAGTTTTTTTTTATTCTTCGCACGCTGCGCATGCTGGCTGAAATAAAGTGGAGAAGCCTATATCCGTGAGGCGTCTTCGACCAATGCAACGTATGCAACCAAGCAACGTTGCGGTGCTTCGCTATAAGAAATTAAAATCTTTTGCTGATACCGTAGTCTCCAGACTTACGCTGGCGGCTGCATACGACAGTATTCACGTCCCGTGTGAGACGTCATCAGGCAGGACGCATTCGCTATAACTTTGCCGACAATGTCCAAAAAATTTTGGCCACGGTGGGTAGTCTCGCGCATAACGACCGCTTGGTAACAGTGATAATCCGGTAAAAAGACGATTATCACCAAAATGTAAAACAATGTACGCGAGGCAATACCAATATTTTCGTAAAAAAAGCACCCAGTGGTCGAGCCACCGGGCGATAACGTTAAAGCTTGAAGGAAACGAAACTGGTGGTTATGAAGTCTTGTTTCCGCAAAACTGGAAACAGCTCAGCGGGTTCGGAGCGTAGATTGTCGACTGGTGGTATACGAATGGAGTGCAATGAATCATTTCATAGGAAAGTATTGCCTTTTCTAACAATCTTTTTATTTGTATAGCTAAGGTTCTGAAACATGAATTTAATATAGTTAATGTAGTGCCTCTCAAAACTGACGATACCTTCTATTAGGTTCTGAACTTTTTCGTTGTTTGCAACTGGATATTGTTTTGTTTTTGTGGTCCTTAATGTAGCGCAATAAATATCGCGTAATAGCCATTCTCCTTCCTTTATTATCGCACAGTGTAATTATAGTGCAGAGAGCTTACATACAATATATTAAATAAAGAACTAAGCAAGACAAATAAGAAAAAGAAAAACAATATAAAACGTTTACCTAAGATTTAAGGTATATAAGGCCACATTGATAGAACATTTTGTTCCTTTTTCATTAATAATTAAGACACATTTTATATATTTCTAGTCCTGCAGTTCCCACAGAAATCAACACCTCACAAATGATATGGGGCCAGAGATAATAAAAAGACAAAACTATAGCCTAAGTAGTTGGTGAACCAGTAACCTTAATTCAAATTCCACGCAAGTTTGATGCAGTAGATAATTTGTTCCACCCGAATTTTTGCAAATGTACACATTTTGCTGCAGGCTGTGTTGCATGTTTGACGTCCATGTAGCGCCTGAGGAGTGAGCATTCTTGTGTCGTAAACAGGGCGTTCTTATCTGTACCACACTATTCTAATGAAAAAAAAAAGGAAATGAAAACGTTACTTGGTTTTCAGTGATTACATGGGCATATCTTAAGAAAAGTAAGCTGTTAGGCGTGTTATTACACCTTCGTATGTGGGAAGAAACGCTCACGAAGTGTTACGGATAAAAGACCGACAGCAAATGAAGTACCTTTTAGTGTCGGTATATATAGGGTCGATTGCCTGAAACGCAAATACATCTAACGTGTTCTCTCTCTAACAGTAAGCCTCAAGGCCACCATGATTGAAAGTAAACAGCCCTGACTTCTCCGAACCAGACGCCATTCAGGCTGGTTTACTTATCAAAACATAACCATGCAACCATGTTCATGTGACCAGTAATATTGATACGGGTGAAAGGGTCTCGTCTGCAAGTGAGGATATGTTTATGAAAGGAGAGGGGTCATGGAATATGAAGCATAAAGGGCGGTTAGGAAGCAAGCGACGATAAAATAAAGTGTGTATCGCTAATGCGAAGTGTCTGCTACGCGAAAATGCAATGACGCCCGACAACCATTGGGTAACACAAGTTTAACGCATGCCACGGTGTAATATATATATATATATATATATATATATATATATATATATATATATATATATATATAGTGTGCAATACATGGTCCTAGGAATCACAAGGAATGCAACCGAAGGTTGCCTTAACAAATTTATCAAATGACTAATTGCGGATGACGGGGAAGCTAGTGCCACATTTCGATGGATCGGGTAACAAACCCATATTTGAATTTGTCAGTCCTGTCCTACAGAGGTGTTATATCCAGAGGGTGTGAATTCGTGGTGTTAGACGCTTTAGCCAATTTAACATATTCCAAAGATAAGCAACGTTCAGAGTTTGCAGTGGTGTAAACCAGTCT
Source organism: Dermacentor andersoni (assembly GCF_023375885.2). NCBI lineage: Eukaryota > Metazoa > Arthropoda > Arachnida > Ixodida > Ixodidae > Dermacentor > Dermacentor andersoni. Next base: position 105,348,386 of record NC_092817.1, on the reverse strand, counting down.
AAGGTTTTCTACATTACGCCGATCTACTAAGGAAGACAGGTTCAAGGAGGGAAGGTTAGAATAGGGGGAGAAGTCCTGGTCGTAACACCGTTATATAAATCGAATCTTTTCGTTGACAGATTTGAGTTTCTTGGTGTCGAATTTCAAATATGGATTCCGAATGACACAGCCGTATTTCAGGATGGGCCGCACTACCGTTTTATGAGCGAGCAATTTTCTTTCTTTAGGGGCTGAACACAGTGAGCGCTTTAGGTAATATAGACGTGGCAGGGCTTCAAAACAGATTGCTTCAATCTGTTTGCACCCTGATAAATCTTCTGTAAAAAAAAAAAAAAAAAAAAAAAAAAACCTAAGTACTTATATCGCGAAAATTTATTCAGAGGAATGCCAAAAAAAAAAAAAACAATAAGGAAGGTACACTTGTGTAGTACGCGTCGACAAAGAGATGGAGACGGTTTTGCGAAAATGTATATTCACCTGTCACTTGTTACGTCAAGTACAAAACTTGGAAAATGCTCAGTTCAGAACGATATAATCTTGACGACTGGTAATATTGATAGATATCGCAGTCATCAGCGTAAAGACGAATTTTAGTTGATAGTAGGTTGCCAGGCAGGTGATTTATATTCAGGAGGAAGAGAAGCGGGCCTAAAACCGAACCCCGCGGAACATGAGAGCTAACGGCCGCTGTAGGTGGTCTGGCAGAATTGAAACAGATGTATTTCGACCCACCCGAGAAAAAAAAAAAAACTAGAGATTGAGGTAACTAAGCTAGGGTTATATTAAATACTATGTAGTTTGTCCGAAAGTTCTGAATCTACAACGGTCTCGAAGGATTTGGGAAAGTCAACAAATATGGCATCGATTTGCCGGCCTAGGTCGAGTGCATGGCAAACGCGGTGAGGAAATGCACACGTTTGCGTAATGGTGCTGACGCCCCTGTGAAATCCGTGCTGGTAGACTGTTGAAATAGTGTTGGTTTCAAGAAACTCCACAATATGTCTGTAGATGACATGCTATAAAAGTTTGCTGCAATTAGGAGCTTAAGAAATCGGTCTGTAGTTGGACAGGTCTTGTGTACTTCTAGACTTGCGCAAAGGAATAACTTTCGCAACTTTCCATGTTGATGGAATGGTACTTGCTTGCAAGGATTTATTAAATATCACTGCAAGAAACCTGCTGGACCAGAAAGGATACCGTTTGAGAAAGGAGTTATGCATATATTCTGAACTGCAACCTTTTTTAGAATCTAAATTAAAAAGGCATGAAGACACTTGGCATAGACAGACTTCGGTCATTAATAGGATGCCGTGATTCTGAAATGAAAGGAGGGATTTCGAAGTAATCAGCAGATAAGACTGACTGAAAATACGAGTTGAAAGCAGTTGCAATGACATGAGGATCATTAGTGGAAACATAATTTATTATGAAGGATTGCGATGTTGTTTTACAATCGAAATCATATCCCAATTTTTTTAGGATTTGATTTTAGCAAACTACATAAAGTGATGGCGCAGAAGACATCTCTGGCTGCTTTAGTTTTTAGTTCAAGTTCATCTTTCAAAGCCTGAAAGCGAGTGGCTACAAGAAAGTCGCCAGTGTGTCTTTGTCAGCTAAGTCTAGATAGTCGACGAGAAAGGTGGAGGATATCTCTAGTCACGCAAGGCAAGTCAATGTCTCTTTTCTTGGTTTTAAGTGGAACAAAGCGGCTGACGCATGCACATACGGCAGCATTGAACAACTAAACCAAACTATACACATTGTCGTAGGCAATGATCAGTGTGATCAAGGAACCCGTACTGCTCCCGAAACGTCTCTGGGGCCAGACCCACAGGTCCTACAGTCCCACAGACCAGACCCAGACTCACAGACCTACAGGTCCCAAAACGATATGGGGCCAGACCCACAGATAATTAAAAGACAAACTATAGTGCAAGTAGTTGGTGAACCAGTAACCTTAATTCATATTCCATGCAAGTTTGATGCAGTAGATCATTTCTTCCACCCGAATTTTTGCAAATTAGACATTTCGCTGCAGGCTGTGTTGCCTGTTTGACGTCCATGTAGCGCCTGAGGTGTGAGCATTTTTGTGTCGTAAACACGACCTTCTTACCTGTACCACAATATTCTAATGAAAAAAAAAAGAAGAAATGAAAACGTTATTGCGCAATAAAGAGGTGAGGCGTGCAGACAGGACACAAGAGTAGAGAAGTGGAGAACACGAACGCCGACTATCAACTGAAGGGAGCACTGAGGCGAAAAAAGAAAGAAGACACAAAACTCATCTGCGCAAGCTCAGGAATGGTATCACCACGAGTCAGTCGGGTACATGTGTCGGTCTAGGTGAGAGAGCACTGTTAAGGTACTTAATTTTTTCCTTATGTAAGGTAATCGAAGGATGACTCACGCACGCACTTCCACCTTTATAGATATGCCATGCCTCTACCATAAGACGCGTATTTTCATTCCTATGCCTGTACAATATCGCGCATTCATCTAACTCTGGCGTGCAGTTACAATCTCGGCAATGCAGGGAAAGATTAGAAGGCGATCCAACGGTTAACGACCTTTTATGCTCCATTAGCCTTTGATTGATACACCACCCCGTTTGCCCTACGTAGAACTGGCCACAGCTAAGGGGAATTTTATAAACCACACCCTTACGACAGTCAGTAAACCTGTTGTTCTTATTGTGGTTCACTGGACAAATATCTGTTCTTTTTTTGCCTTTTAACTGCTCCTTTTTCCTCTGCATGGCAGCGCATATCCTACCTAGCTTATTGGGAGCAGTGAAAGCAACATTAACATCATATCTACTTGCAACTTTTGAAAGCCTGTGCGACACTGAATGAATGTACGGAATAGCCACTACTCTTTTTTTGCTATTACTGCTTTCTGTAACCACGTCCGTCCCCCTCGAAACCGACTTCTGTAGGCGCTCAGCCACAGTGGCCACTGCTACAGTAGGATAACCTGCTTCTAATAGGCACCGGACCTGCGCATTAAAACTGGCGCTCATATTGTGCATGCAGGATCTGGTGAGAGAAGACTTAAGGCATGACATGGCAATCCCGTTTTTTACTACTTTTGAATGCTTGGATTGAAAGTTTAGCAACGGCTTCGAAGATCTTGGGGAATACTGCCAACAAGCGTGATTTTATTCGAAGACCAAGGAAATGTCAAGAAACTGAATCACGCGTCGCTGAGGAAATTCCTTGGTAAACTTTAATCCTCCTCCGTAAAGTTTAGATTGCTCACTTACTGAGGTAGCAGCGGAATCGAATTCTTCCCTATTTCAGAAAATCAGGTAATCATCAACGTAACGAAATATCTTGATAACGCTATCACCTAAGGCTTTCCCTAAGCAGCTGTCAACCTTACTCAGGTAAATATTGCTAAGAATAGGGGCAACGTTTGAGCCAATACAAATGCCTGATTTCTGCAGAAATACGCCATCTCTCCACCCAATCAGCGCCGACTTCAAGTACATTGAAAGGATTTCTAGAAAAGCTCCCATGGAAACACCGAATCTGTCAATAAAAGCCGACTCCTGGACTTGTTCTTTAATGCACTCATTTACGGAATTTAGCAAACCGTCATGCGGCAATGAATAATACAGGTCTTCGATATCCATACTAAAAGCTGTACAATCACCAGGATTTTCCTCTCTTAAATACTGAACTAGTGCCTGAGAATTACGTAAGCAAAAGGGGTCTGAAAAAACTAGTGAAGCCTAAAGTCTTCTCTCATCATGCAGATCCTGCATGCACAAAATGAGCGACCCGCCGTGGTTGCTCAGTGGCTATGGTGTTGGGCTGCTGAGCACGAGGTTCGCGGGTTCGAATCCCGGCCATGGCGGCCGCATTTCGATGGAGGCGAAATGCGAAAACGCCCGTGTATTTAGATTTAGGTGCACGTTAAAGAACCCCAGGTGGTCAAAATTTTCGGAGTCCTCCACTACGGTGTGCCTCATAATCAGAAAGTGGTTTTGGCACGTAAAACCCCAGAATTTAATTTTTAAAATGAGCGCCAGTTTTAATGCGGAGGTCCGGCTCCTATTAGAAGCAGGTTACCCTAGTGTAGCAGTGGCCACTGTGGCTGAGCGCCTAAAGAAATCGGTTTCGAGGGGGACGGACGCGATTACAGAAAACAGTAATAGTAAAAAAAGAGTAGTGGCTATTCCGTACATTCATTCATTGTCGCACAGGCTTTCAAAAGTTGCAAGTAGATATAGATAGATAGATAGATAGTACTTTTATTCGTATCGATTTTCATACACAAAAATCAGGCCTACCAAAGCCTCACAAGGGCTTGAGTGGCAGCGCCTGGCAGACAGCGAACATTAGCAAAACAAAGGAAGAATAGAGGTATTGCAACAAACTCGACAAGCAAAAAGAAAAAGAAAATTTAACAACTCAGAGAGACAGATATGGAGACATAACTATTACAACATCAAAAGGGATGACAGCAATATGGAATTAAGATAGTAACACTCGATTAAATAATTATGGGGTAGGAAGCAATGCAGAGACATACCGCAAATTTTTTTTCAGGGTGTATTTTGTTCTCATGCGGAATACACTAGGTGGCATACTATTGAAACAGGCAGGTACATAGTATTGACGCGTGCGCTTTCCGTACCGGGTTGAGGAGCGAGGAATGCAGTAACGGTATTTTGGTCTTAAATCACGTGCAGGAACATAAGGAATGGTGAACTGACTGCACCAAAAATGTTTAAGCACAATGGTTTCTGTTAATAAAGCGTTAAAATTTGGAAACTTTAATCTTCTGAAAATATCAATGTTATTACCGATGGGCAGGTCGTAGGCAATATTCTTTAAAAGTAAACGCAGAAGCGAATTCACCCTGCGCTGCCAGCGAACAGTGCAGTGACCATAAACAGTGATTCCGTATCTTAGTACACTATAGGCTAGAGCGTGTGTAACACATTTGCGGACAGAAAAAGGCATAAAATATCTAATATTATATTATATCTAATATTATATGATGTTAATGTTGCTTTCACTGCTCCCAATAAGCTAGGTAAGATATGCGCTGCCATGCAGAGGAAGAAGGAGCAGTTAAAAGGCAAAAAAAGAACAGCTATTTGTCCAGTGAAGCCACAATAAGAACAACAGGTTTACTGACTGTCGTATGGGTGTGGTTTATAAAATTCTCCTTAGCTGTGGCCAGTTCTACGTAGGGCAAACGGGGTGGTGTATCAATCAAAGGCTAATGGAGCATAAAAGGTCGTTAACCGGTGGATCGCCTTCTAATATTTCCATGCATTGCCAAGATTGTAACTGCACGCCAGAGTTAGATGAATGCGCGATATTGTACAGGCATAGGAATGAAAATACGCCTCTTATGGTAGAGGCATGGCATATCTATAAAGGTGGAAGTGCGTGCGTGAGTCAGCCTTCGATTACCTTACATAAGGAAGAAATTAAGTACCTTAACAGTTATCTCTCACGTAGACCGACACATGTACCCGACTGACTCGTGGCGATACTATTCCTGAGCTTGCGCAGATGAGTTTTGTGTCTTTCTTTTTTCGCTTCAGTGCTCCCTTCAGTTGATAGTCGGCGTTCGTGTTGTCCACTTCTCTACTCTTGTGTCCTGTCTGCACGCCTCACCTCTTTTTTGCGCAATGAATCTTTACCAACTAGCTCAACTTTCTGTCGTTCTGAAAACGTTACTTGGTTTTAAGTGATTACGTGGGCATATCTTAAGAATAGTAAGCTGTTAGGCGTGTTAATAAATCTTTATATGTGGGAAGAAACGCTCACGAAGTGTTACGAATAAAAGGCCGACAGCAAATGAAGTACCTTTTAGTGCCTGTATATATAATGTCGATTGCCTGAAACGCAAATACATCTAACGTGTTCTCTCTCTAACAGTAAGCCTCAAGGCCGCCATAATTGAAAGTAAACAGCCCTGACTTCCCCGAACCAGACGCCATTCAGGCTGGTTTACTTATCAAAACATAACCATGTAACCATGTTCATGTGGCCATGTATACGCTTTTAGCCAGTAATATTGATACGGGTGAAAGGAACTCGTCTGCAAGTGAAGATATGTTTATGAAAGGAGAGGGGTCATGGAATATGAAGCGTAAAGGGCGCTTAGGAAGCAAGCGCCAATAAAATAAGATGTCTATCGCTAATGCGAAGTGTCTGCTACGCGAAAATGCAATGACGCACGACAACCGTTGCGTAACATAAGTTTAACGCATGCCACGGTGTAATATATATATATATATATATATATATATATATATATATATATATATATATATATATATATGTATGTATATATACGTTAGGTGGAGAAACTTCTCGGCTTGCTTGAAAGGCGCAATCGACCAGACGCGGTAAAAGCGTCGCGTGGCCGTCGGTCCACTAACGGCACCGGCAATCTATCGGCGGCGCGACGCAACTACGAGAATGAAAAGGGTTTAACGCGAAAGCGTTAAGCAGCCCGTATTGCAAAAAATCCGTGATTGGTGTCCCGCGTCGGCGTCCAGTGCCCGGCGTCGGACGTCGTTTCTGCAGAAAAGGTTTCCGACCTCTCCCTTACCCAGGCCATCCCTGTCACGCACGCAATTTACTGAAGTAATCAAATTTCTGAAGCCAAAATACGGGGAAAAATCATTAACTATGACATACACACAGCCTACAGACGTGATAACTCTCGGAGTTTAATTTGAATATATGAGAAAACAAAATTATGTCACGCGAAAACTCAAAGAAACCCTTTTTCTAGCGTTTCTACAAGTGCCAGACCGGCCGCGGTTTCCTCCATTTGCCCACGCCGGCGCGCGCGTGTCTTGGGGGCGACGGAGCGGCGCGCCCGGTTCCTTGCAATACCTCCAGCTGGCGCTGGCCTCCGCCGCATCGCGGCCCATGGAAGAGGCCGCATTTCCACCAAAAAGCCCGCCTTCATGCATAGCCTTCGTCGCCAGCGTTTCCCGGTAAACATTACCGTTCCATACGCTCCAGTTGCCGGAAAGCGTGGGAGGCAATCAGGGATCTTTGAATGCTATCGCGTTCGGCTCTTAGCGGCGAAGCCAAGCGTCCTCCATATTTTTATCTCCCATTGGTATAGCAACCGGTGCCTGGCGAGTGTCTTCACCTAACGAGGGAATATCTCACACTGTGATGCAGGCACACAGGTTTCACCGCCACTAAACGATGAATCCTCCTCACCTCAGTAAAGAAGCCTTCCTTGCACTGAGGCTACCTTACGTCACTCTGAAAGCTTCCTTACTGAGGACCCCTTGCTGAAGGCTTCCTTAGGGCTTCTTCAGCGTAAGGTTGTTCCGTAGGTATACCTTCATGCGTCCTTACGCTGTGCCTGTTCCTGAACGAGCGCTTCACCTCACTGCTGACGCGCGTGATCTTTGCTTGCGCAAGCGCGCTGTCGTCCGCCTGCGGAGAAGCGCGAGCACAATGCCAGGAGTCAGCGTTCGTTTCAGTCGCGTGCACGTTCAGCATGAGTGGCATCTCAATAAATTTGACATTCCATTTGCCCCCAAGAAAAAAAAATATGGGGAAGTAATTCTCGCTCTAATTACGAACGGGGGAAATTATTTAGAAGTATTGGACGTCTGTCTCAAGCGTCTTCCATGGGTCGAAAAATGTAACATTGATATGATGATAAACTATGTAATTTACGCTATAGCCGCGCTGATTAACATAATACCCGTACTTATAATTAATTGAATTGTGGGGTTCTACAAACGAAAACCACGACACAATTAGGAGGCACACCGCCCGCGTGGGGGGGGGATTCCGGATTGATTTTTACCGCTTGCAGTTCTTTATTGTGCACTTCAGGCAACGAACGCAACCATTTTTGCATTCCCCGGCCGTCGGAATATGACAGTCACGGCCAAGAGTCCTTCCCAAGGACCTCCTTTGTCTGGTCAGTTCGGAAGGACCTGATTGAATACTTTATTAAAAAAACGTCCTTTTATGCATTTCAGCACCAAAGTAACTGGAACGCCAATGCATTTATCCGCAAAGTTCGGGCATTAATATCTCGAAACTGGCGCCCTCCTGAGAATTCACTCTAACTGGATCCGCCTTGCGATCTCCATGGCTAGAATTTGTAAATTGCAATATGAGCCATGAAATAAGTAGTTAGAAACTTAATTAGGGAATTTTTGTTGATTAGTTGTTTATGCATTTCAGTTTTTTGTGCAAGTAATGTTAATTGGGCTATCTGCTTGCCATAGACAACCTTTATAACGTTTTGAATGTGTTCCCTGAAACACCCGGTATATTGCTGCAGGTATCTTGAAAAAGAAAAAAAAAACTATTCCTTGATCATTGATGACAGAACGGATTACGTTGGGAAACCCCGTAAAACATGGAAGTGACTTAACTAATGTGGGCACTTGTAGCAACACTCTCCATGAACGCTGAAGTAACACGAAGACACATTATATAGGTGAGCAGTGGATTCAAGTTAACCGTATATAATAATCAGACCTGCGGCTCACAGGCTCTGGCGTTGCGCTTCTGAGAAAGGGGTCACGAGTTCGATAGCCGGGGCGACTTAATCCCGATGGGGATGGAATGAAAAAACGCTCATGTACCGCGCTTTGAGTGCACGTCTAAGAAACCCAAGTGGTCATAGTTATCGGAACCCCCAAAACTACGGCGTCATTCATAGCCCACTCTGCAATTACGGGACCGTTATGCCAACATCATAATCTCAGCTGTCTTTTTTCCTTGCGGCTAATGAACAGAACCGGGAAAAATAACTTGAGTACGCAAACGTCTACAGCGTGTTTGAATGGTACAGAGACAGTGTTGGAATATGGCTTACATACATATTCCTGTTGGTAAAAAAAGAAAAAAACACCAGCGCCAAACACAAAGAACACGGCAAAGAAGACGCCGAGACAGGCTGGACTTTACAACTAAACTTCATTACAGCAGAAATACAAGTATACCCTGCCGCAACCCTCCTGACACATACGAAAACAATCATCAAACGAAGACTCAGTTTTTCGTCAGGGAGGCTCTGGAAAGTGTTCTTCAGCCAAAATATGTGCGAGGCCTCCTTCCTACCTTCAAAGTACACTTTTTCGTCTTGCTTTTTTTTTATCATTATCACAGGCCTTTCTTCTTTTTGTCACCATGTACTCAGTGGCCCAGCTCTCCACTTCGATACGTGTTCAGCGCATGTATGTATAGAATCGTGCTGTCAGTCCAATACTAGATTCAACTTCACATTTTGAGTTAATGTCAGCTTTCCACATTCAATGAGACGTATTTGGTGGCAAGGTCGCTGAAGATACGGAGAATGTCACCTGAGAGAGGTACCTGCTTCCGAAGGCGTTTGCCCGTGGGTAGATGCAAATTTCGCCACCATTGTTCCCATTTCCACGCATGTCCGCAAGTATACGTACTGTTCCTTACCACTCTGTACTACACAGGGTGAATAGAGTGGTGAGGAGCCAGGAGGAAAGTGGAAGAAGAAGGGTGGGAAGGGGGGGGGGGGGGAGGGGGGACACCGGGCCCGTGCGTCCTACTCCCCGAAATTTATGTGCGCCAGGAATACCTAACAGAAAACCATGTGCGACAACACCCGCTTGCCCTGCCCCCGTTTACCGGTCCAGTTCAAGCTCCCCCCCCCCCCCCCCCCCCCCACCACCACCACAATATAAAGAAAAAAAATTTCTGGCTACGCCACTGTTAACTCCCCGCCCTCTGGCATGTCCTCATGAGTTTTCCCACATTGCTGGCGTAGGACAATATTTACAATACTTGTGGGAGCTGTATTCGGCGTTATGCCGAATCCATAATTTGAATATGAATTCTGTCTGCTATAGCACCCCTAGCGCTGCCGGTAGTGTGCAGAAATATCCGTCGGCGAGATTGTCCAAATCGAGTTGTGCTATTTTCGGAAAGTTAAATATTTAATAACGTTCTTTTCTGCTTGCAGGAGAGCATGAGAAGCTGTGAGGACACGGTGTTATTTAACAACGAGACAACATATAACGGAAGTGGTGCGTGTTTGGGCAGTTCATTGCGACAAAGTTATATCGCACCAATAAATTCTTTAGCATAACTTCATGCTACAGAAAATCCTATCCCAAGCGATAGGAGTAGAAAATAAAGGGAACATGTGGGGATGGTAACCAGGACAGTATGAGGTTGGCTACCCTACTCCATGAGTGATAATAAAATGAAATAACCTATCAACACATGCCAACCTGGAAATACATTAAACTGCCTTGCGGAGCGTGTGCACTGAATTTGCAGTCAGCTGCATTCATTTGCATTCATTTGCATTCATTTGCGATATTAGGTTTATTCCTCTTACGTGCTTTGTTAGGTTTACCCCTGACCATAGTTTATCTTATCTTGCATTTCATAGTAATTATTTATTTTACATACTTTTTGAATTATTCCATTGCCCGTGACTTAAGCTTACATTTGGGTATCACCTTGATTTATTCCTTCTCTACCACACTACACTTATTTGTCGGTTTAGCGCATGTAAGCACATGACTAATAAGTATTAGTACAATCCTGTTTTCAGATGTGTAAGCTTCTTATTAGTTTTGCGATTACGTGTGTTCGGGTGGTCCTCTTCTTCGGGATTGGCCTGCACTTCTTAAAAATCATTCTGCCGCACAAACCACAAACCGTGGTGGTGGTGGTGGTGGTGGTGGTGGTGTCGATGTATTCACTGATCCTTAACCATAGAGTGCGGTCCGAAAGTTTTGGTGGCATTGCATGAACTGTAGGACCTCGATAATCGCGTGGAATTGAGAGAGGGGGGGGGGGTTGTATAGAGTCAATTTCTAAACATTAGCCTCCGTGTGATTTGCCCCAGAAGCTGTCGAGGAACGTCATTCGAAGTCCCGATACTGAAACGTGGCGTGCCTGATAATCCTGCGCCGGTAGTTATTTCGGGAGCGCTCGGGTGGCTCACAGTCGAGCTCTAAATTTAAAACTTGGAGTGTGCAACCCTTTACGACCGTTAGCAGTGCTCTACACAGAGGGCCAAAGAGAGAGAGAGGGAGAGAGAGACAGAAAGAGAGAGAAGTGCTGTGCGAGATTTTCATGGTTAAGGTTGGTAGGATGGAGAGCCAAGGGTGTGACTTGAATGAATCATCTGGTTACTCAGCGCAAGTTGCAGTGAGCTTGAGAAGGAGGAATGGCACTTGCTCTAAAGGAAAAAGAGTTTTCTTTTAGGTGTTTTTTTACACTATTTTTACGGCACGGTTGTTGTCGTCATTAAGCTCGAATTTTCGTTGTAGCCTTTCACTAAACGAACAAGAGGAAGACGGGTGCGAAGTAACTGGAGCGGGACAGCGTTAAGAAAATACCAATGTGATTATTCAACTTTATTAGAAGCTTTGCGACAGAAGCTAGAAGTAAATAAATATATATATTTTTTTGTGTGCTCACGTGGGCTTCGATGGGAATTTAGGGCGCAAGATCCTTTCACAGGCGTGTCACCTCTGAAGGAAGCCGGAGGCAAGGCCGGGGTACGCTTGTGCCCACTTGAACCAGTGGGTCGAGCCCACAACCTCCTGTAGCCGAAGCGGGCGCCGCACAACTAGGCCCCGTCTGCGAGCTATGTGTGCGTGCGTGCGTGCGTTCGTGCGTGTGTGGGTTGTGTGTGTGTTTTTTTGTGTTCTACGGTTTCCTTATCTTGAATGGCTGTGGCGCTATCTCACTTAGTCAAGTCCACTTCTTTCCTACGCTTCTCTTCTACAATATTTGTGTTAACATTTTTTTCAAACAAATTATACGAGCCCGAAAATATATACCTTCCGAGACCTAGGAGAGAGAGATATAGAGAAGAGAAATCGAAGGTGCGGCAGTGTGGACGGGTGCATGCTGTGGATTATCTTGTGAAACAGGCATGATGACGTGCGCAAATCGCCACGCGTAATCACATCCTTGTAAAACCGGGTACACGTCTCTCGAAATAAGAGAAAATTGGAAGTTAGTACCTTGTGTTATCGACTTTATCCCCGTTCGTATCATTTCAGAGCTACTCAGTTTCCCAGTAGGAAAAACCACTAGCCCAAACTTCTGCTTTTGTCAACCCCAACGAATTAAATCCAGCCAAAAACATGGTAGTTGGCGAAATTTCATTATGGTTATCTGTTTTGATGAAATCGACGCCGTCGTCAATTCTCAATGGCGCAAGAAGTAGGAGTAAAAGATATCTTCCTCAAAGATACCGAAGTTTGTTTTTAGACTATAGAGAATCCTTAATATCGTCTGTGGGAGCTATAGGGTCAGAGACGACGTGACGGCTGCCGTAACCCGGCATGCCGTCGTCCCTGCATTTATATGGAAGGGCGAAGACAGGATAAACCAGGAGGGTGGGGTGCAGAACGGTCGTTCTGGCATCGAACACGGCCGAGAATGAAAGTGCGTTGCATCTGCTGCTCTCGACACTTGTAACCCGCAATGCACAGTGCTAATGATGATGGCACGTGATCGGAACTACCCGTGATGAAGATGACGGTATGCCACACAATTCTATTGACGAGGGTCTACATCTAATCTTTGAGCTGGATTGCTCGTAGATAAATTGCACGAGAATCACGAGAAATTGCACGAGAAATCGAAATGCATAACCCACTGATTAGGAAATTTTTAATAATTATGGTGTGACGAAGTTACTTTACGGCGCATGTTACAATTTACGAATTGTAGCCGCGGAGTTCGCCAGGACTATCGCGGCACTTTGAATGAATTCTCAGGATCACAAGTTTCGAGATATTCATTATCTAAGTGTGCGGCGAAATACAGTGGCGTTCCGATTAATTTCATGTTTCTCTACGTGAAGCGGCACTTTGTTAAAGATGTAACTGGAAGAGGAGGAGGAATGAACGTTTACTCTGAGAAACAGCGAGAAATTGTTCTTTCTTCGCCCTAGGTGGGCGGCTCTCTTAGTCCAGAAAGCCGTTGTCTATTGCCGCAGCCCGAGCCTGGTCCACCAGACTTCGCTGATCTTGCAGGCTCTGTGCCTTTAACATTGCCTCCGCGTTTCTTCGATCGCTTGTAGCAGTTCTGAGGCATCATCTTGACTGTTTTTCTCACGGTGTAGGCATACCAACACCATGTGTTGGAGGGTGTCTAGCACATCACAATACCGGCACAGGTAGGAGATTTTGGTGGGGTGCATCCGGTGCATGATAATTCTATAGAAATACGTATACGTTTGTAGTCTGCGGAGGGTGGTGGCTTCTTCATTGCTTAATTTTGGATGGGGTAGAGGATCTTGTCTTCTTTCCAGTCAGCAATGTTGCAATATTACGGCGTAGTTGATGGGAATGTCTTCCACCCTCGTCACTTTGCGGAGACCGTGCGGCAGGGAATCCCGGCTGGTATACTCTCGGGCGACAGCATGTGCTTCTTCGTTTCCTGCCAGGTGTTCGTGGTCTGGGGTCCATGGGAAGTAGGTTTCGGGTAGTTCTTGGCGTCTTGTTATTTCTTTTAGAATCTTCACTGCTGCGGCAGAAATTCGGCCTTTTCGTAGGTTTCTACATGCCGTTTGCGAGTCGCTCAATATGATTGCTGTGTCTTTGCATGTGGCGATGCCGAGGACGATGGCCACTTCCTCTACCGTTTCTAGATTTCTGGCCGGTATGGTGGCAGCAATTAGCTCATTCCCTTGGTTGTTGGTCACAGTAATTGCATATGCTCTTCTACCTGGGCATTTTGCCGAATTTGTATATCTCGTGTTGGGGTTCTTTGAGTATTTCTTGCTGAGCGCTCTCAGTCTTGTTTGTCTTCTGTCATTGTGATATGTTGCATGTATGTTGGGAGGTGTTGGAGCGACTGAGATAGAGTCACGAAGAAGTGGCGGCAATCGGGCTTTCGCGTCGGAGTCGGCTGCGAAGTTTTCGCTGTATGCGAGTTTGCGAATTACTGCTCTGTTTGAGTCAGCTTAAGGCGTTCCAGCTGGCTGGCTCTGTGCGCTTCGCTCATTTCTTCCCAGATGTTATGGAGGCCAAGTTTGAGGAGTGTCGTGGTTGAGGTCATACAGGGAAGTCCTAGTGCGCTCTTAATTGCTTTTCCGATGACGATGTTGAGTTTTTCGATTGCAGCTTTCTTGAGGAGTAGATACGAAGTGTCATATGTGATCCGGTTTATAAGGAGTGCTTGGATTAATTGGATGGTTTCTTGCTCCTCTTCTTTGGGTGGTTATACGCCGAATGAGATGGGTTACTTGTGTTAGGGTCTTCTGAAGCTTCGGAAGTGTAGCAGGGCCAGAATCGTCTTTATGTATTGTGAGGCCAAGGACGCGGAGGTAGCCAACTTGAGTGATATCGATTTCATTGAGTCTGACGTTGGGATCTGGTGCGACGTAGGCTGGTGGTCTTCCCCGGGTCCTTGCCTTGAGTATAAGCAGCTCTGATTTTTCACGGGTGCACTGGAGACTGCATCTTGAGAGATATTGTTCTATCTGATCAATTGCCTCTTGGAGGGTATTTTGCTGTTGGTCGGTTGTGGACGCCTTTGTCCATAACGTTATATTGTCGGCGTATATTGCATGGCTTAAATCTTCGATGTCATCGGGTTGTTGCGGGAGCTTAATCATGGCGAGATTGCACAGAAAAGGTGAAATGACTGACCCTTGTGGAGTTCCTTTGTAGGGCTTCTGAACTTGTCCCATCGTATGTTGCCGACGCCCACCGTAGCCGTGCGATCTTTGAGAAAGTCATGTACGTATTGGGCAGGTCCGGATTCCGCAATTTGTGTATTGGAGATTCTGGAGGATCGCTTCATGCTTCACATTATCGAAGGCTCCTTTGACATCTATTGTTAAAATAGAGAACTTTTTGTGGCATTGTAGGTAGCCCAAGAGGTCTTCCTTGAGTTGTAGTAGCATATCTTCTGCTGAGGGGAGCTGTCGGAAGCCAAACATTGTGTCAGGCATGAGTCCTTAGTCTTCGAGGTATGTGGTGAGGCGATCGTGAACCATGTGTTCGAGAAGCTTTCCAGTGCAGAAAGTAACGGAGATGGGCCGTAGGTTGCTGATTTGTAGTGGCTTGTTGTGTTTTGGGATAATAATGACTTTTGCGCGCTTCCATTCTGCCTGGAGCTCACCTTTTTCCCAGCAGTTATTCATGTAGTCGAGGAGTTCATTTAGGGCCTTGTCTGGGAGGTTTCGTAGGACCTTGTTGGTCACCTTGTCATTTCCTGGCGATATGGACGGGGTCGATTTGGCAAGGGTGGCGTGGAGTTCAGGAAGCGTGAAAGGGCTGTCGAGGGTGAGGTTTGGTTCGCCTTTGTACGGTCGGGGATCGGTAACCTTGTTGGCATTGTCTCCGACAAGATTACGCTTGATTTCTTCCAAAAGTTGTTTCTCAGTTCCTGGATGGGTGTCTTTGCTGGGTCTTGGTTGTGGTGGTAGCTAGAAGGCCTCGCAGCATATGCTAGGTCTTCTTCGTGCTGAGTGTGCCTTGAAGTTGGTCGCACAGCTTAGGCCAGTTCTGACTGCTGAGTTGCTCTCCGTATTCTTATGCTTGCTTTGTTATGTGAGCGATCTGTTTCTGCAGTTGGCGGTTAAGTTCCATCTTTTTAGACCGCCTCAGTAGTCCTCTTCTGGCATCCCGAAGATGCAGAAGGTGAGAGACTACGGAGCATTGCATCTTTTATCACAGTTTCACGGCTCATATACTAAAACATGTGCCATTTTCAGATTTTATTGCAAGTGGATATGCCTTGCAAACTCACTGGCTAAAGTTCTTAAATAGAGACATATACCGTAAAGCAAATAGTTAAAACTTATACAGTGAAATTTTCTTGAGTAGTCGATTGCGAGTTTTGTTTTCTTATCCAAGATATGTGCGTTTCTCTAAGAGAAATGAAACTAAAAAGTAGACTTGGGCTATTCGCCAAAGGGGATGAAAAAACATCTGTATTTTCTACAGAAACACTTGGACTTCGACCTAATTTATTAAGGCATACAATATTGTTCGTGTTATTTACAACGTGGTAGATCATGACGTTGACAGAAAGCCATCTTGGTTTCCTTTAAAGATTCAAGAACGAAATGACACTGAGTATTAAAATACGGCGGTTTATTTCAACAAATAACGAGTGCAATACCCATTACAGCAGTCTTCAAGCAGCAGTCGTAGCTATTGTCTGGCAATCGGTGAACCGCGCAGTAAATTAGAACGAGTGGTCCGTATGATGAGTAGTGGCTTTTCCGTGACATGCAGTTTACTTACATCCTTTGCTATTATCAAGGCCAGTGATGCGCGCAGACTTGGAAAAGAGGCTCCAGCGGACGAAGCGATGATGTGGCGAAAGCTTCGGAAGAGCTATGCGTGCAGTTGTGGCGATAATGTATCAAAAATGACACCCTCTGCGGAGTATTTATACCTCAGGGTTGACAGAAGGCGTTGAATCGCACCTGGCATCCAGAACAGGTGGCGTATGGTGAGTGAGGAGATGTCGAAGGTTGACGCACTACCGGAGGCGTGCTGTTTGTCAGTGGTTCGTAGTAAAGAGTGTGCGCAGACTTCAGTCTGTCGATGGAGACGTGGGTGTCCTCTTCTTTGATTCGCAGGGCGAAGGCTTTCTGGTCGCAATACATAACGTGGGAGAATGTGGTCTAAGATGGCTGGTAAGAAGACCGGATGATGTCATCGCGGAGACTGGGGTGCGTACGTGTTAAGAGTTTCTTAAAAAAAATTACGAACTAAAATGGCCATCGTTTCTTGGTGAAGAACATGACGGGTCTGCAGGTAATAACGCGACAGCGTGAAGGGCCCCGTGCCGCGAAAATCCAGCGTCCGTGCTCTGCATCCGGCGTCTAGCGTGCAGCGTCGACTATCTTTTCGGCAAAATCATTTCGAAGCATGTACACACAGCCACTATTCTATAATGAAAGTTGCTCATACCATGCCTTTCATTCTTTGCAAAGTTATTCCTCGGAATTTTGTGAATGATAGCCCACAAACAAATGTTACATAAGAAGCACACTGGCAGCACATATGTTTTATGTTAGATTTCAGACTGAGATATTAAACGTGGAAAGTAGTAACAGGAGATCGGCCCACGCAAGAGGACGCGTTTATACTAGCAAGCTGGCCTTCGTGCATAGCGTTCGCCGCCAGTGTTTCCCGGCAAACAATACGGGTACATAAGTTGCAGTTGTCGGGAAGCGTGAAAAGCAGTCAGCAATCTTTGAATGCTATCGCATTACGCTATTAAAGGCGAAGCCTCCGCGCCCTCCAAATTTTTATCTGCTCCGATGGCGGTGCTGGATGCATTCATGAAGATTCCCAAGGAAGCGTCTTGGTACTGCATGAGAGAGCAGAGTGGCGTCGCAGCGAGCAGCTTCGCAGTTCTTGAAGGCTTGCGTCAAAGCTCATGTTCAGGTGAGGGCTTGATATCTTGTAAACAGACCAAGGCTTCATACAGAGGAGCCTGGTAGATGGCTACCTTAGTCAAGCAACGCCTGTAGAAGTTAAGCATGCCGAGGGAACGGCACGTACCGGTAGGGCAGAGGATAAGCCTAAGGAAAAGATGCGATCACGCAATGGTAGGGTACCTTCTGGCGAGACATGGTAGCCCACATAGGTGATGATCGGTGCGTGAATAGCCTTCTGTACGTATGCCGTGGCACAGTAAGGCGCTTGAAAATCATGCGGAGATGCTGGTGGTGGTCCGCGACGTTCTGAGAGAAGACCAGTATGTTGTAGAGAAAGACGAAGCATAAATCGAGACCGTGGACGACTTCATCAATGAAGCGTTAAAATGTTTGTCTCGCGTTTCTGAGGCCAAAGTTCCTGAAGGGAAACTCGAACAAACCAAACAGTACGATGACTGATGATAACAGTCTTCGCTACACCGTGCGGGTTGACGGGAATGTGAGTGTAGTCCTTGACCAGATCGAACACGGTGAAGACGTGGCACCCGTGTACACGGCGGGCGAGGTCTTGAATACAATGGATGAGTTACCTGTTAGCAATACTGCGGCCAGTGATGGCACGGTAATCACAGCAGGGTTGCCAGCCGGCAGTCTTCTTTGGTACGAGGTGAAGCGGCGACGCCCATGGTGCCTGGAAGCGGCGGGCGATTCCTTCGTCGAGCATAGAGTGAAGCTCAGTTTAGGCGATGTGCACGTGGTCCGGAGCTAGACAACAGAGTCTTGAAGCAGAAGCCGTAGCTATGCTTCGTCGATCCGTGACCGTAGCAAGTCTTGTCGAATGGTCCGTAAAAGCAGCGGCTTTTCCGTGCTATTGAGCCTGCTTATATTCTTCACTGTTATCGAAGCCGGTGAAGTGTGCAGGCGTGGAAGGTGTGCCTCACCGGACGAAGTGATGACGTGGTGAAGGCGCGAAGGCTTTGACAGAGCTGTTCATGCAGCTGTGGCGATGGTGTATTGACACAGGTGTCACTTCAGAGTACTCTGATGGCGGCTCCACATATACTTCAGTGAGCAGAAGTGCACTCATTTGCCAAGTTTGATGCAGGGACCTCTATAAGGGGGATTCTGGGTTGCTTATATGCATTCTCGATTTACATAGACGCCATAAGCTCCTCTGAGCATAGAAAAACTTTCTTTTTCCCTCCTCTTCAGTTGAATCCATTTCATTAAGCACGGTTTCATCGAAGCGCATTCACCGAAGGGTGAAATTATGAACTTTGAGATAAAACATCTCAGCAGGCAGTAGTCTGCGCGGTAGAATGGTGTGAACCACTATTGATTAAGTTAGCATATGGGGCAGTATATAGCAAACCATATACGGCAGGTACGTTAGTAAATGTGGATACTGTGCTAATACATGCGAGCGAGATATATTTAAATAATTATATTTAGGGAAGCGCTCGTTTAAGAGCCACTAGCCGATTCGTTTACAGCGCAAGAAAAAAAAATGTGGGTTGGCAAAGCGAAGTCGCGTTTCGCGCCTGTTATTTTTGCGCTCAGGATGTTCTCCGTGCAGCTACGAGATGGCGACACCAGCACCACTGCTTCTGGCTCACGCAGCTGTTCGCTGCGTAACGTCATCGACTCTCTTGATCAATCCTGTCACTCGCTGATGTCAGCCAATATTAGTGCAGTTTTTATGCTCAGGTGCGAAAAAAAAAAGAAAAATCCCGCCCACGACGAATAAAAAGAAGCTGATTCCACGTACTCTGGGAAATTGGTGTTACGTGAAGCATTTTGCAGTTAGTCCGCCATCCAGCACAATTTGGGGCTCCTTAAATCGTTTCCAGGTGTACGAACGTGCTTGTGTTAGGCGAGGAGCTGCGTGTGTGATGCAAGCATTTCTGTGACGACAGCAGCAAGACGACGATGACTTTGAAGCTTAATCGCATGACGGCGAGGGCATAATTTCTGCTCCGATGCGAGTTTTAGACCTACCGATAGTTTGTTTCTGAGTAGATGCTGGTCGGACATAAGAGAGAAACGCACGGATTGTGACATCGTGTGCGACTAAGTGTTTTACAATCGTACGTACCTATGTCATCTATGGCATGTTGGCTATGTTAAAACGGCGGTAACATTTGTACTCAAGCGTGAAAACGCTAATGCCTGCTCCAGCTGGGCCGATAATGAATGTAGTGCAATCGTGGTCGATCCCAAAGTGGTGCAGTCTAACACACCATCCCAAAGCTCCAGCTACCACAAGGTGATAATGCGTGAGATTAGCCGGTGACGCATCCGCCAAACAACTCAAAAGAGCTAGTCGGTTTTGGTACGGCCGCCAAGCTACACAGCCGACATAAAGTGGGTGCGTACATCTTGTTCTGACAAAAATTTTAGCTTTCCCGGTGCTATCATTGTCATCTTCAACTCTATACACCACTTTGCACACTACGCGTTGTTCGTGTTTGGTTCCTCCTGTGATGTTGATGAAGTCCTACGTCCCGAAAAACACAAGCGCTGTAATGTATAGGGCTCCACAATAATTTTGACACCGTGGAGTTCGACACCCAACGCTTGGCGCACTAACGTTTCTTTTTTTTTTCGTATACTACCCACATTGCAATGCGACTGCTGCTGTTGGGAAACGAACCCTCGACCTTGTGTTCAGCGGAAGAACGCAATGGTTTCAGGCATTGGAACTAGTTTGATTCTTGGGTTGGCATGACAAACAGCGTTGTTTGATTTAAGATGAGTAGGGGTGCCTTTGAAATAAAAGCCAACGTAAGCTACTTAATTAAATCCAACGGCTACCTACCTCACGGTCACCAATTCTCGCTTGGCTGTTTTGCCAGTTCCAATTTATTATTTGTTCAAGGTACAACCCATTAGAAGGCGATGACATACAGACAAGTGTTTCAAATTCAGAGGCTGCAACGGGATCTTTGGTTATCAAAAAAAAAAAAAACACAGATACACTAGCAGCTAAGGAATACGATGAGCACAAATAACCACCCGCAATAATATGCAAGGCAATTCAAATAAATAAATATACAAAACATATAACACTGAATAATATACAGCAACCATGATTACGTAAATACAGGTGAAACCTGACACCTTTATATATGTCAAGCTAATTAGACTGGAAATAATGACTGTAAATAAGGTTAATATTAAGTCAACGTGGACTATTGAAATACCATCCCAGAAACCTTGGAACGCTTGTTTCATGCGAAGAAGAGACTTATTTTAAGGGAAAACGTGTTCTGAAGCGTCCGCGTACCTCTAGCGCAGTTCGAATAGCCTGCCCTCCGATTGAGGAGTGGTGACGTCATGGTCTCATAGTGACGTTGCGCCGTCGGTGAGTTAAACGGCGCCCGCAGGCGGTGCTACGGCTTTTCTGCGCAAAACTCAACGCGGCCATACACAGAGCCAAGACAGAGCCGACAGCAGCGCGATAGCGGAACTATAGTGGCTAGCGGAAGGGAAAGCGCGCGACGATAAGCTGGTTCTTCATTTTATGACGCCAACTTCGACGCTTGCTGCAATGGACGACCCTGACAACGACACATTGGCTCGCGATGCAGCGCTCGACTTCAGCGATTTAAGCACTGATGAACGTGACCTGCTGCTGAGGGCTCGCGCTGCCGGCGTAGTTGCGTACTACTACGACGGCAACTGTATGTCATGGCTGTACATATTCGCACATTTGTAGCTTTTCCTTCGTCAAGACCAAATGCCGCACTCACCGCCCCGTCATCGACCTACAGTTGTTCTTGCGCTTCGGAGAATGCAGGCAAGACCGACAGAACAGCGCTACGGGAAAGCATTGCTTTGAAAGGCACTCCACACGACTTCAGTAAGTCAGCATTGAATTCGTAATCCTCTGGAAGAAAGTGAAGCGAGCACACTATGCGATCTTTCGGCTCTTTTCCAACGCCCTGTGGCAGAAGTACGGCACTTAACCACTTCGAACGGAGAGGTTCACTCGTTGGCACACAGTGATAAGTAATGTTGGATTCGCCGCTGCAACTGCCCTTGCGCCAAATTCCGCGGACCGTTCGCGCATCCCACGACATCACATGGACGTGGCATTCTCGCTGCTTGTTCCAAATGCAAGTTTCGCGAGCCAGCAGAACCAGCGCAACACGACACGATAACAAAACAACTGAAAGTCCACAGCGCGCCGAGTCGAGCGAAAACGAAATCTTTCGATCACCCATACTACTGAAGGGTAACGTCAAAATCTTATTTTTTCTTAGAATCGAACAGAAGTAGACAAGTAGCACTTTCTTCCGTCTCACAATCTAATGAAATGATCTTTTTAATACAAGTAGTTGAGTACTAGTGACATATGTTATGATGAGGAGTGCCTTCGTCATCGGGTAGTACCGGAATGTCGCTGGGGGGTCTCAAATCGTGTCATGCATTTACCACAATTTCTCGGTTAATAAAGCTCTGTTCGCGATTATATTGACGCCTTAGACGTTCTAGAGCATTGCTTTATCACTTTAACTTTACTTCATAGTAACCTTTAGTGGTCCCTTTAAAGACTCGTCTTTCTGAAGGCGTACGCGAAACTGGCAATTACCCTCAGTGCCTTCACAAGTGCGCTGTGACTGGTCGACGTAGAAGCGAATAGAATAATTAAAGCGCTGTAAATGGCCGGGCTCGGTATAGCAGACGGTTGACCACGCGAAGCCGCCGATTGGATTGCTGCTCGAAGCTTCTTTAATAATTTCGGTTCACTTGGTGTCTGCAGAGAAAGCTGCAGTGTTCAACAGGTTTAGAGTGCCGTACACAGTATATCAGGGGTGACAGCACCTGCCAGGGCGCCGACTCGTCAAATCCAATCCTTCCTAGACCTGTACAGTGTGTCTTAGCTAACGTTAGCTAAGCAGTTAAACAAAAAATAGGTTAAAAAAAAACACGGTGTAAGATACAATTATAAGACCTACGGTGTTCGGTAGCCACGGTTCTGTCAATCCAACACCACAGTTCTTAAAATCGCCTTTAGCACCACGTTTTTTAATCTTTTTTTCTTTTTTTTAACAGCTTGGCCAACGTTAGCTGGGACACCCTATGTAGCCGAACTTCCCAGCCTTGCAACAACAAAAAGCCGAGTTAGTTGGTCGAGCTTCGCGACGCGGAAAGGCAGACGTGGAAAACACGAACACAAGAAAAACGACAAGGATTACACGAATACCCCTTTAAGCGTTTTCAGGGCTCGTTATTTTCGTCTTTGCATCAGAACGGCAAGTTGGGCCAGTTGGTTGGGATTCATGGATTTTCCGATCAGCTAACTCGTTTACTGGACGCTGGTTACCCCGATGCGATCATTTCATCTGTGAGTGAAAGTATGGTTCGCGGTGTCAAGAGCATAAATGACCAAGGTATTCAAACTAAATTAGAAGACAAAAAACGCAGTTGTACCGCCTGTACACAAGCTAGCGCACGGGCTTAAGAACGTTGGTTCAAGGTACAACATTGATGTTCGTTTTTCTGCGAAACATAAGATAAGTCGCATATGCCCGTTACTTGATAATTTGCTGAAGGAAAAGCAAGTGAAGGGAAAATGCACTGTCAAACAAGTGAACAGATATATCAGTTGTGCTAAGCAGGTTGTGTATGCCATTCCATTATCTTGCGGTCGAGAGTACGTGGGACAAACGAAGCCATGTGTGAATGTTCGACTTCGGGAGCATGAACTATCTCTTCAAGGGGTTGCGCCACTTCATCTGCCGGAGCATTGCAAGTCGTGCTGTTGTCGCCCTGAGTTTAAAAGAACTAGTGTCATTTTTAAACACGCAAGCCAATTGACAAGGGAAATCGCCGAAGCTCACAATATACATACTAGGGACAAAGCGTGTATCAGTGAACCGTCTATCACTGTTTATGACAAGGAACTGCATTACCTATGCCAATTTTGACTATGTGTCACTTTGTCACAGTTGCCTCGACGCATATCTGTATCTTGTGCATGTCATGGTTATAAAATGGCTCCTATATATATGTTAGACATATCTTCAATAAAAATCACTTGAGAGTCAGCGCTGTGTCGTCGTTTTATTCCTTCTATTGTCCTTGTCTTGGGTGCGCTGTTACAACCCTTACCATGAATTTTCGTCTTTGTTTTGCTGGCGAAGGTTACTCCATTTAATTTGCTTATTTGTGTCAAATAAAAGATCAATATGGAAAATGTTGCGCTAGGTAGTACTTAAAGAAAGAAATGTATAGAGAGTAAGGGGGCAAATCTCCAGTGAAAAGTTTCAGTTAAAACAAAGATCGCGTATGCGTGAGCTACACAGGTTGGTTTCATTCGCATGAAAGAGGTACACTACTAATTACACGTGGTTCTGCGGAGTCAATATTCATCTCATACGCAAGTGTCTGAAAGGAAGCGTTGAAGTTCTTTCATTGCTCCATATATTGTGTATCGTGTATCGTATATTATATACCAGATGATGTATTAGAAACCTCTGACAAGGCTCACCGCCAGATGCCGTGCGGCCCACTTGATATCTTGAGGTTCATTGAAATTTCGTTAAGAAATTATGCAGCAGAATTTACTGATAACAAATGTTTATTGTAGACAGGCTACGAACATAAGCTCCGATGACACTCGGGATGCCGTTGCTGTCGTTTACGAACAGATATATATATATATATATATATATATATATATATATATATATATATATATATATATATATATATATATGTATATAATAAAGAAAAAGAGGCAACGCGCAACGTTAGCAACATAGCACACCAGAGGTAATGCATTCTGACGTTCGAAATCATTCATTACGGGCAAAGAGGAGAGAATCATGCGGAAACGCATTCCAATTCTTGATTGTATTGGGGAAACGTGGATACTTATAAATAAACATTCGTGTGAGAAAAAATAGGTTCCAGAAAGTGTTGATGCCTATGACGAGATTTTTCAAATGGTTGTTTCGATATAAACGTAAAAATATAAGCGTCGAAGAAACAATTCTTAGACGCTCATATATATATATATATATATATATATGTGTACTTACAGTCGTATGTACTTCCAGCCAGCATTTTTTCATCTCGAAGTATTATTTAGTTAATTCCTTTTAATTAGAAAACTTTTTAATAATTTGCTGGAATCGCAAACATATTAATTGCAATGTTGTAGGGCACCTGAATGACCTCCAAATCAAGCTTTTATTTGGTGCTCAGCTTTGCCTCCTTGGTTTTTTTCGAGAAAAAACAAAAGTTCGCGAAGCATCCAAAATACGAAATAGATACGCGCTCGCACGCCGCTACTGAAGCGCTCCCAAGCGAATAGCCACGGATACACGGCTTTCCTAGCGGCGGCAGCTCGATACAGGGCTTCACGCTATGTGATGGGTGCGGCATCGAGAGAAGACGCCGCTGACGCATTGGCAAGCGTAGCGGAACCTTGTGCGATGCGGTGATAAGAGAATGCAGCCGTGCATCTTTCAATGGTTGCTTGTAGGCGCTCGAGTAGCGGTGCGCGAGTGCGCATCTATATCGTATTTCGGGCATTTTGCGGGCTTTAGCTTTTCTCGGAAAAAACAACCAGGACCACTTAAGCACGAAATAAATGCTTGGTTTGGAGGTTATGGAAGGTGCCCTACAACTTTGTAATTAATATGTTTGCGATTCAAGCAACTATTATATAGTTCGCTAATTAAAAACAATTAATTAAGTAATACTTCGTGATGAAAAAAATACTGGCTGTAACTACATACGACTGCCGCTACTATGCAGTCAGCACGATTTCTCTAGAGCTCTTGGGATTTAAAAAAATCTTGGTCCACGTTAACTGGCACCTATATATATATATATATATATATATATATATATAGGATACACAGAATCTTTATTGGACTGGGAAAGATTCCGAGGAGGAGTGGCCGGAGCACCTCAGTCCAGAGCGCCACTAGCCTCTGCCGCCTGCCTGACCTGGCTAATTAAGGCTTGGTCGAGCAGAGCCAGCTGGCTCCCCCGATCCCTGCTAGCAAGCCAGGTCTCCCACTGCCGTCCTCGAGATGTCGCCAAAAAGGGAGAATTGATTTCCTGGGGCCACGATTCACATTCCCCCTTAATGTGGGCAAAAGTTGGCCGCTCTACGCACCACGGACAGGTGTCCGTGTACCTTGTGAGTTGCTTGTGTCTCAGTTACTGGTACGGGATGTGCTGTTCTTCCGCTATCTGTTCTTTCTGTATTTTGCATATTTTGTTTCTTTTTCTTTTCCTTCTTTAGTTTAATGGAAACACCATATAAACAGAAAAAAGAAATGAAAGAGAAACGAAACCAAGAAAAGACAGAAAGAAAGGATAGCGGACTAACAGCACATCATAGAAGAGTAGCTTAGACAAAACTTGTTATGCGATATATTTAGATGAAGTTGAGAGTATGACGGAAGCCCGTCTGGTCGGGATGATGCATACTTAAAAGGAAGAGGTCTGGACACCGACCAAAAATGGTTTAAAAGAGTTATTTACGTTTCGACTCCCCCACGGGAGCCTTGTTCACAATGAAAAGGAGGACATGGAGCCGAAACGTAAATAACTCTTTTAAACCATTTTGGGTCGGTGTCCAGACCTCTTCCTTTTAAGTATGCGATATATTTAGGTAGGGCAGGCATGTGAACGACATGTGAACGTGCAGTCACACCTTGCGTTACCAGAAAAGTGTCTATCTCTACAATGGCGACATGAAATATAATATAAATAGGGTCTTCGGGCACAGCAAGGAATAAATTGCATCACAGAAAGATTGGTGCAAGTGCACATATGAACGTACATGAAGTCTCCGAGTACACGATCTACCGGCTTTCAAGAAGACTGCATAAGGCCGCCGCATATAGAAAGTCGCACTGTCAATTTTGAAGATCAAATACGGACTCGCCGATATGTGGGTATGCCGTATTCACTATCTGCAAGAATAAAGCCGTTTACTTCGAGTGCCTGTGCGGGTTCTTCGAAAATTGCTCGCGTACGTTTCGAAAACCAGACGTGGCTGCGTGGGATCTTTGTAAGCGGACGCAGTAAAATAGGGGCCACCCATCGCGTCATGTTGAGTGGCAGGAATCAGAGTTTCATACAGTTATTTGAGAGGACCCTGGCGCTAGTGTCGGGGGGAGCAGTAAACAGGGTGGTTCATCATGCATGGGAATGATGCGTAGTACAAGAATTTGCCTAAACTTCGTCCTTCTGGCTATTTAAACGACTTCATGACTTTTGCGATCTCCTATTTTTCAAGAAAGTAATGCGTTATAAACAATTAACTTAAGAATTAAAAAAATTTTCGCACGGCACAATTCGAACGCATGACCTCTGTCACACAAGCCCGATAATGAAACCAATACGTCATGGATGCATGGACAAGCGGAGCCGCTGCAATTATCAGTGATTATGCATGCTCGCAGAGTCGTAGCGCCTTCGGAATTAAAAAAAAAGTATAGATTGCTTTGAAATTTTGACAAATTATTGCAGATAAAGCAAACGAAGCATGAAGAACGCTCTGAAGCCACAAGCAGGAAGATAAGATAAATCCATGTACCGACTATCATTTCCGTGGTGGCTGAGCAATCGAAGCGTCACGGCCACTCTAGTAATTTTAGTAGGGAACTCTGCGGCAGAAATAAATTTGTTTTAGCAATGCAGTTTATTACAGGAACACTGGAGGAAAATTGGGAGCTAGTGTCAGCACGCCCACCACATGAAACTATAAGTGACGCAATTTTATTTACCCATTCATCTGTGATATCACTCGCCAACAAAACCACCGGACGCTCCGAAGTCGGGAACGCCAGGGGCTGCATTTTGGATTGATTTCTTATCAGCCGTGGCAAGGAGTGGCCGGAATCAGGGATAAGAAAATCGTGGAGTTATGCAAACAATGATACAGTACTAAACAATTACAAACGAAAAGAATTGCTACATAATACGGCTCCAGTACTATTTATTTTTACTCTTTTCACTGAAGCCATACAAAACTACACAATTACTTTATAACGAGACCGCTCGATTTATTCTACATGACCACTCTTACCTGAGCAACACTACATGACCACCATGCGTCTCCAGCATCAGGGCAGTAAAGTACCAGCTTCAACAACGTTACGATGTGCACAGCGCGGTTGACAGAAAAAGACGAAAAAGGAACAACGAGGACAAGCGCTTACTTCCAACTGAATTCTATCACAAGGAACACACATATACATCCCTGTGCACGAGATCACAACCTAAACTGTCGATGCACAATGGCTAAACGCAAAGACAATTACAATTTTGAAAAAAAAAGCCCAAGACGAAGAGCCTAAGTTGGCCCCCGCGCACACCTGAATATAGAAATAAATGCTCCTTATCGGTCAGAGCGACCGATGGTTTGCTAACGCAGTTACCTTTTGCAATAGCCGTGGCTTCGTGGATGTTCCTAGTAATGTCCCATGCGTATCTAGCTATTATTGACGTCTTTTCAAATACCGGTGCGCAGTCGCATTGATTACAATGTAAACAAAGAAATCCCTTTTTACCTTTCAGCAATTTGAAGCTATGTTCCTGCAGTCTCGCATTAAGGTATCTGCCTGTTTTCACCACGTGCCTCAGTCCACAGGAGAGGGTGTATGTCACGTACCACGTTCGTTGAGCAATAAGAAACTTCTTTCTGTGCTTTGTTTTGCATGTGCTTGATTTATTTTGTTCACGGGACTTGTTCTAGCGCACAGCTGAGAAAGTTTGCGCGGATTTGAAAAGGCAACAGAAGCTCCCGCCCACTGTCCTACCTTCTTAAGCTTATGTGAGACACCGTGTAGGTACGGCATAACTGATATATGTTTCCCCGCATTTCCTTGTGCTTCAGGACTGGCATTACAGTTTTTCGAGATCTTGCGCACCGCCTCAGAAACATAAAGGAGATGGCAGTGATAACCTGCTGGCCTTAAACGAGCAACCTGCGAACAGATGCTTTCCTTCATCGAGTGGTGAAATAACTTATTTAAGGCGTTCGACAAACACAAGTGAGCAATACCGTGTGCTTCTGTTGTCTTTTTAGCACCAAACAGACTCAGCTGTGCGCTATAGAACAAGTCCTGTGAACAAAAAATAAAGCCCATGCAAAACAAAGCCAAAAAGAAGTTTGTGGAATGCTCATGGGCCTGGTATATGACATACCCCTCTCCTGTGGACCAATGTACGTGGGGAAAGCAGGCAGATGCCTGAATGTGAGGCTACAGGAACATAGGCTCAATTTGCTGAAAGATAAAGAGGGATTTCTTGGTTTACATTGTAATCAATGCGACTGCACAACGGTATTTGAAAAGATGTCAATAATAGCTAGACACGCATGGGACATTAGTAGGAACATCAACGAAGCCACGGCTACTGCAAAAGGCAACTGCGTTAGCAAACCATCGGTCGCTCTGACCGATAACGAATATTTATTTCTAGATTCAGCTGGTATGCGGTGTGCCTTCTTAGTTGTGCTTTTTCCAAAATTTTAATTATCTTTCGTTTAGCCATCGTGCATCGGCAATTTTCATTGTGATCACGTGTTCGAGGGTACACATGTGCGCTCTTCATAACAAAGTTCAGTTGGAAGTAAGCGCTTGTCCTCGTCGTTCTTTTTTCGTCTTTTTCTGTCAACCATGCTTTGCACATCGTGATGGATTGCCGACTAGCCTAGTCTCAAACCTTGCTTCGACAACGGTGGTTTGCTGCGCTATTTTGTTCGTGGAATCCGTGCTGACGCACGCCATCTGTGCAAGAACTTATACCAAACACGCGTATCCAAAAGCTACAAAGAAGTTTAAGCGAACTGTGCATAACACACCCCACTCCTTTCGCCATCAATATTCTGCCTGATCTCTCGTTTGCATGCAAAGAGCCCTCTCTGCATCCATCAGACACCTTCAATTTTTTGTGTGTGCTGGGCTGCCTTAGAGAAAAGGAAGCATGAAGTTTAGATGCGTACCTTACTCAGAGGGTCCGCTACTTTGCATACGGGGCATTGAAACAAAGATCCCCAAACCTTTTATATATTGGCAACAATCACTAAAGGAGCATATATTGCGTAGGGTGCAATACACTCCTATTTGCCGATATTCGCTGAAAGCGTAGGTTAATTGCTACGGTGAAACTAAAACAAGGCTCCAAAAAGGAAAAGGATGCTTGCTTGTTATGTTGGCTCCTGTCATGGTAGCTACTTGACAAAAAAGAAAGGAAAAAAAAAATTCATAGAATGAACATGCCCACATGTCACACAAGATCAAACAGCACTCTAGATCTTTTCTCTATAGGAGATGTCAACGTATACGGCAAGAAGCAAAGTCACCGTGGCGGCTTAGCGGCTCTTCTCTTGCGCTGCTGAGCACGAAGTCGCGGAATCAAATCCCCGTCCTTGGCGGCCGCACATCGTCTGGGGCTCAATGCAAAAACGCCCATATCCCGGGCATTGGGGCATGTTAAAGATCCCCTGGTGGCCAAATTAATCTCGAGTTCCACACAATGGTGTGCTTCATAATGAAACCATGGTTGTTGGCGTGTAAAACCCCAGAATTCATTAATTTCATGCAATAAGCGAGCATGGTAATATTATGATCTGAGTGCCGGACTTCATTTGAAGTCAGTATCCACTAGTCAAACCTAACTATGGAATGAATTTAGGGGGAATCTCATATACGGACGCCTATTTAGAATCGCTGAAAGACGCTGTATGCATGTTTTAATGGTTGTCTGAAAAAATGCGGCATTCGCCAAGTCTCCATTTAGAAAAAATTGGGGACATTTTAGGAATAACGCGCAGGGAAGCTTTGCGGTGTGTCGGTTAATTAGGAATAAATATTCTTAGCCATGTGACGTCGAAGTGCTATTTGTTGTATTCTACCTTCCATGTCAGAAAGAAAGAAAGAAAGAAAGAAAGAAAGAAAGAAAGAAAAATAAAGAAAAATTGTCAAACACTCATTCTTGGCCTCCTTATATGAGTTACACGAGATGCTTACAAAGTTATACCGCTGCTCTGGAAAGAGGGCACACCATTACATTTCAATGGATTCCTGCTCACTGTGGCATTGTCGGCAACAACCTAGCAGACAAGGCTGCCCGGTCTGCCCACGAAGATACCCAGACGCGTTCAATACCTTTGGCGAGGTCGGACGCTGCCAGGGAACTTCGCCTACATGCACGCAAAAAGTCGGAAGATCTCTGGAGTTCAGGTGCCTTCAACCATCGATTATATAAACTGGACCCCACGCTACGGCTACAAGTGCCATCTAGCCTTTCCCGCGGTGAAGCAACCTTGCTGTACCGCTTGTGGCTGGGAGTAGCGTTCACAAACTCATATTCCTTTCGTTTGGGAATGGCCGAGAGCCCGATGTGCGATTCCTGTGGGTGCGAGGAGACCATCGAGCACCTATTGTGTACCTGCCCCCGCTACGGTGTACAGCGCCTCCCTCTGCGGGAAACTTTGCACCGACTAGACTTACGACCTTTCACCGAGTCAAAGATACTCGGACCGTGGCCCCACCCGTCGCTGGCACGAAAAGCGAATCGTGCATTACTGCAATACTTGAGGAACACCTGTTTAAGAGACCGTTTATAGTGTCCCTGTGCATAGTGTCCCGCCCACACGTACTCAGTGCTCACTCTCTCCCTTTCTCCTTTTTCTATTCCCCTTTCCCCCACCCCCAGTGTAGGGTAGCAAACCGGATACTCTTCTGGTTGACCTCCCTGCCTTTCCAGTCCTTGCTTTCTCTCTCTCTCTCTCTCTGGCCTGGGACACATAATGTAGAGATAACTTTTATACTCGGAGAGAATAGGGACTACATTATGAATGACGTGAGTCAAAAATATTTATTGAATGCTCGTTTTCTTTGTACTTTAATGCTTCTTGCAGTTGGCATGCGCAGTTGGTTTTTCCCGCCTGCGGGTCGGGGAAACAATGCAGGCACGTTTTTCACACTCCGATGAAATATAAAGAATGTGGCCGGTAATGTAAGAGAAAGGTTTGTTTATACTCTGTAGGCTGACGATAGCCTTTGTAGGAAATTACTAATACAAGTGTTCCAGAGCTTTAGGAGTGGCGTATGATGTTTGCGCGATGTCAAGCAACGTTCAGAGTTTGCAGTGGTGTAAAAGAGTTTAAGGTTTTCTACATTACGCCGCTCTACTAAGGAAAACAGGTTCAAGGAGGGAAGGTTAGAAGGGGGGTGAGAAGTCCTTGTCGTAACGCGGTTATATAAATCAAATCTTTCTTTTTTTTGGACAAATTGGAGGTTTTTTTTATGTCATATTTCAAATATGGATTCCAAATGACAGCCGTATTTCAAGATGGGCGGCGCTAGAGTTTTATGAGCGAGCAATTTCTTTTCTTTAGGGGCTGAGAACAGTGAACGCTTTAGGTAACCTAAACGCGCCAAGGCTTTAGAAAAGGGTGCTTCAATAACTTTGGACCATGATAAATCTTGTGTGGAGGAAAGCCTAGGTACTTATATCGCGAAAATATTTCCAGAGGAATAACACTGATATAATAAGAAAGACACACCTGTGTAGCACGCGTCGGCAAGGACATAGAGACGGTTTTGCGAAAATTGATGTTCACCTGCCACTTGTTACATCAAGTACAAAAGTTGGAAAATGCTCAGTTCAGAACGACACGACCTTCACGACTGGTAATAGTGATAGATAACGCAGTCATCAGCGTAAAGACGAATTTTAGTTGATAGTAGGTTGCCAGGCAGGTCATTCATATACAGGAGGACGAAAAGCGGGCCTAAAACTGAACCCCGTGGAACACCAGAGCTAACGGCCGCCGTGGGGGGTTTGGCGGAATTGAAACAGACGTATTGCGACTTATCTGAAAAAAAAAAAACTAGGCAAGGGTTACTTTAAATATTATGTACAATTATCTGAAAGTTTTGAATCTACAACTTTCTGGAAGGCTTTGGGAAAGTCAACAAATATGGCATCGATTTGCAGGCCTAGGTCTAGTGCACGGCAGATGCGATGAGGAAATTCAGACCTTTCGGTAATGGTGCTGAGGCCCCTGCAAAATACGTGCTGGTAGACTGTTGAAATATTTTCGGTTTCGAGAAACTTAATAATATGTTAGTAGATGACACGTTCTAAAAGTTTGCTGCAATTAGGGGCTAAAGAAATCGGTCTGTAGTTGGACTGGTCTTGTTTACTTCCAGACTTGCGCAAAGGACTAACTTTCGCAACTTTCCATGCTTATGGAACGGTACTTGTTTGCAAGGATTTATTATCACTGCAAGAAACCTGCTGGACCAGAAAGGATACCGTTTGAGAAAGGAGTTATGCATGTATTCAGAACTGCAATATTGTTTATAATTTTAATTAAAAACCATGTTTAAGACACTTAGCATAGGCAGACTTAAGTCATTAATAGGAAG
Organism: Dermacentor andersoni; assembly: GCF_023375885.2. Classification (NCBI taxonomy): domain Eukaryota; kingdom Metazoa; phylum Arthropoda; class Arachnida; order Ixodida; family Ixodidae; genus Dermacentor; species Dermacentor andersoni. The sequence goes on along the minus strand of NC_092817.1, from coordinate 105,315,594 downwards.
CCGTGATTCTGAAATGAAAGGAGGGATTCCGAAGTCATCAGCAGATAATACTGACTGAAAATACGAGTTGAAGGCAGTTGCAATGACATGAGGACCATTAGTGGAAACACAATGTATTATGAAGGATTAAGATGTTGCTTTACAGGCGAAATCATATCCCAAATTTTTTGAGGATTTAATTTTAGCAAACTACATAAAGTGATGGCGCAGGAGAAATCTCTGGCTGCTTTAGTTTTTAGTTGAAGTTCATTCTTCACAGCCTGAAAGCGAGTGGCTACGAGAGAGTCGCCAGTGCGTCTTTGTCACCTAAGTCTAGACAGGCGGCGAGAAGGTGAAGGGTACCTCTAGTCATCCAAGGCACGTTAACGTCTCTTTTCTTGGTTTTAAGTGGAACAAAGCGGCTGACACATGCGCATACGGCAGCTTTGAAAAACTCAACGAAACTATACACATATACTGCGGCACTCAAAATCCGCAAAAGGATCAACAAGAAAATTACTTATTGACTGGTCATAAGCTTGTGTGAAGTCATAAAAAGTGCGAAAAACAAACTTAGGTTTAGAAATGGGAGCATTAATGAAAAACTAGTTCAGCTTAGTGGTCAGCGACTCCATCCACAATGTCACAAGCGTAGCTATTTTCAACAAGATTTCTGCTAAGAAATACAAGGTTTAGAATTGAGGGGCCTCTACATCTCTCGGCGACAATTTGTTTTAAGTTGCGCAAGTGTGAAAAAATTTATTTGTTGTTAGCAGGTTGAAGAATCGTCACTGACGATAGACTGAGATTGCCACGAAATGCATGGCGCATTGAAATCGCCCAGCAGTACTAAGTCTTAAAACGACTTGCACAATTGCTGAAGAAATGCTCCTAAAGGGTATAGGTGCTCAACATTGGACCCCGGAGGGCGATATATTACATCAATAACGATAGAGCAGTTGCCAACACTTTACACCACGCAGATTATACTTCATTAGGACAACAAAGAATAAAAAAAGGTAAGATCACACCGAGAACAGAGCTACGCCATCACCACTTTTGTATGTTCTGTCGCAGCGCACAACGGTAAAGCCAGGTGGAGTAACTGCAGCACCGAAAATGTCGCGGTGCGACTATTTTTTACTAACACCGATAATGTCAGGAGTACTAGAAGTGGTCAAAGAGGCAAAGTCAGGAAACTTGTTAACTAGGTTTCTGGCATTCATGTTCAGACATTTAAGGCTGTCATGTCGCACTTTCTGTCGTCACCGTGTGACATCCGAAGTGGATTTGGAGGAAGTATAAGAAGAAGGAGTTGAAGCCGTAATAAGAGCCTTAGTTTTGTGATCCCAGTGATAGCGAATGTTGTCGTTGAGTACAAAATACAATTTTATACACACAACCTAACCATTTTTCCTGTGGTAGGCAGTGTCATCCTATAGTTGCCTGCGAATGGATCGTGCACGAGCAGAAAAATCTGCACCAATGCGCATATCCAAGTTCTTAAATTTGTGACCATTCCGTAATAGTTCAATCTTATCTCGAAAGTCAAGGAACTGAACAATAACAGGACGTGTATGACCTTGCTGGAGTCTTGCAATTCTGTGGCATCTTGGGACAAGCGATCTGTAGTTTTTCTGCCAAAAACACAGCAATGCTACTGAGCAGTAAAGTATTGCTTTTTCATAATCTTCAGAAAGCCCGAACACGATAAGGTTATTTTTACGCAAGCGGTTTTAAAGATCATCATTCCCTTTAAGAAGTTGGTCAACCGTGTTACTTAAGGACAGGAATACATTGGAAGATTCAGCAGGGGGAATAATAGCATCACTGTGTTTAGAAGACTGAGAAGATTCAAGAGAAGTCGTCTTAGTAACCAGGGTAGTCACCTTCACTTCATTACTCGAGGAAGCTGCTTCCAAAGCGGCCACTTTTGCCATCAGAGAATCAACCTTCTGAGTAAACGAACACACATTAGATTGAAAATGCACAGCGGCAACAAAAGTACCTGTGTTAGGTGACAAGGATTGGATGGCTGTAACCAGAGATACTAAGTCTTGGAACCGAGATTTGACAAGCCTCTGTGTGATGGGTTGGTGAAGTTCAAGTTGTATGAGTGAATACAGAGTTTCCTAGTCTGAAACTGATGAAAATAGGGTGAAATGAAATTAATTAATTATTGCGAAAGCTCATATTTACACCATAAACTTAGATGCTTCGCCACACATTAACATGTTTCTCCACAGAGAGCCTGTGCTTCCCTGACACTGCCTATTGTCGCGGAGGGTATGAGTTTACCCTGACTTTACAGGAGTAAATAGAGCTTCACAGTTTTCTTTGCACGAGCATTTCTTTTTATTTTATTGTAATATACCGACACTTGAGATGTCCTTGTGCCTTCGGCGCCTTGCTGTCGCGGTATCGGTGGCGAATACACGACCCACACTTGGAGGGTTAGAAGTTCTCCAGAGAGACGAGAGACGCACAAAGTGTGGCTAAAAAAAAAAAAAAAAGAAACCGACAAAGCCAAGTGGACGCACCACCATGTTTCGCTCAATCGACTCTGCAGTTAAGCTAGAGCAGCATACTGGCTTCTACAAGATTGCCACGGGTACCCCGTCACGCCAATATGCCACCCCCGCGTATTCTTAGAGCACTATCGGAAGGGCTTCAGCGCCACGCTAAACTTCTCTATCGCTTTATATGCTTCACACATTGTGCGAACCTTCCAAGTGTTTTCAAAACGAAGTTTTATTTGCGCATGCACTGTGAATTTACACTATGCACACTTTGAATATAGTTAAATTTGTGTTTGCATTTCAGCACAGATTGTGAACGGCGTTGAGCACAAGTCCGGACATTGCATTAGAATAAATTTACAACCCATGTGGTGCATGGAAATAAATATTTCACGTGCTTACGCCTTGCAATTAAATAAAATCACCGAAACTGCTCACATTGTGTTCTGTTGCATAGAATTTGTTGCGTGAACGTATGCGAAGCGAAGCGCTAAGTAAAGCTTCACTTCAGATAAGGTTCCACATGTACGGGCTAGATCCTCATGTTGTTGGACCTACAGAATCCGGCCCCAGGAGGACAAAACTGTGAGGCGGGAACCGAATCAGTTAGGAAGCCCTAATAAAGATAAGAAGGAAAGGAGGAGAAGCAATCTGAGATCTACTGAGATCAGCGAGCCTCGACAGGATCCACTGTTTTGGTGTCATTCGCGTGAGGGATGCATCCATTCCCCACAGCCAATATAGAAACATAAAAATAAAGGAAAATGGAGAGGAAAATTGCGGCCTGGTGTCCAGAGGTTTATAAAACCCAGTTTTCGAGTTCCCCGATTGTGGGTCGACGCCGTGATCGTAACAGGCCTACGACGCCTCTAACTTGCGGCGTCAAGGCACGTTTCAACGATTTGGAGAGTTGAAATTACAGTCTCTTAGCAAGTTTACCTTCAAATCCCGTGTGAGGAAAGCAGGGATTAAATAAAGAAAGAAATATAAGAAGTGCAACAAATCAAATAAAACAAACACTAGTTCTGAGGCAACACTTTCAAGCCTATATCCGCGTGGTCACGTTTTATCACCCGTCTAAACTTGTCCGACAGCAGTGTCATTATCTTGATGTTGCAGAAAACAAAAAAGTGCTAGTAGTACAGGGGCTTTATTTCCGCCAGAAATCCTTAACTCCTACCCATAAAAAAAGCAAAACAAGAACAAGAACAAAAAAAAGAAAACAGAAAAAACAATCAGAGCAACTTCATCATCTTTATTTCCGATCACGTAGATTCATAAAGAAGTGTTATCTTAGTAAACTATTCTTCTATAAAGTAATTAGTTTATTAGTATTTGGCGTTCTGAACCTTCCTCAACTAGGGAACGTGATCCAGCGTCTTAAAAACGCTACTATGAGCTTTGTGTTAGGTTTGCCCCGCTTACATAAACATTTTCAGCTAAGAGACTCATCGTCATAGAAATGATACCCTGCGCTTTGTGGGGGAACACTTCCCAGGCCTTTTAGCGGAAATAGCACCGAGTCATTGCAAAAGCATATTTTATTTAGCCAGCACTTCTCTGATAGTGAATGACGCTGTAAGGGTGTGATCGATAACACAAAGCCAGATTGAAACAAAGGCAGCTGTGGAAAAAGTGCAAGTGTTTTCTCAGTACAGAGAACCAATACAATTATTACTTGGTTAAAATCTGGTTACCTCTGGTAGTATAATGACATAGTTACTACCAGCAACGGCTATTTGCCTTTTCTTTTATAACCAAAACACACGCTCTTCAGCTTGCATAAGCTTGCTCAAGAAAGAACAGAAATGGGTACCGCATTTCGGAAAGAGAAGATCTCACAGAAACAAGAAACGTGGACGTTACTTTTCTGTATACAATGTTAATCGGATAAGCGTATCTAAATGACCACGAATGAGACATAGTGCTTTACCATTCAGATTCGATTAGAGCACCAGAAACGCTACGACATTGACTAAAATAAGGTTTGCACACCAGGGGTACGTTTGTAGCACGGCGAGACAGACTGTTTCATGGCAACAAGGAATCCTGGGGCACGTTGTAGCTCGCGGTGTCAAGTATCGGCCCTTGCATCCTGTCTAAGTTGTACCTGAAGATCGTAACGATAGTAAAATTATTCTACCTTTTTTTTTTTTTGTCTGCCAGGACATAGTCAAACGCAGACTTCTTTGTAAGGAGAAGAAAAAATAAAGGGAATAAAACGTCAGTGTTCATGGAAGGAGCCTTTTATTATGATGTCCCACAGCACAAGTTGTTGTCCTTTTGCGCCTGCAGACTGTAAAATTATTCTGCCTCCTTTCTTTGTCTGATAGGACATAGCGAGAAGTAGGCTTCGTTGTAACGAGAAAAAAAAAATAAAGACGATAGAACGTCAGTGTTTTCGGAAGGAGGTTTTTATTCTTATGCCCCGCAGCGTAAGTCATTCTCCCGAAGACTCCGAAGACTGGTGCACATCTGGCCCATATGTCTATGGACACAAAAATTTCAAGCCTTATAATGTCAGAAGTTTTGTCGTGTACATTTCAGATAACTATTATGAAAGTACTTCACCTGTGAACAATCACACCTCCGAAATAAGTAAATGCTACGCGAAAACTGAACGTTATTCTGTACAACTGAGTAGGGGAAAGACTGAGGCACTTGTTTATTGCCCTACAAGGAAATGTATAAAGTTAGAGTTGCTATTGATGACTTGCAAGATGTCAGAAGATCATTAAAGGTACAAACTAAAGTGGGAAATGGCACGACTGAACACGCTATTCAGTCTTGGGCTGTCACGCTGTATTCTAAGTTCCAACAATACCTATCAATACTATTTCCTTTACTCGAGTCTGTGAGTACATTGCACAAATGTCGATCACAAAGATGTGAAGAAAGTCTGGCTGCAGAACGTACGTTCTATAGCAGAATGATTTTGATCTCGCGCTAATCCTATAAATAAGAAATTAACATTAAAGAAGGCGTTTTACAACGTCCTATCGCATAATCGAGTGCCGTACGAATCTTTTGCAAAGCGCCACGAAATACGGTGTGAACTAAAATGTCTAGCACCTACGGTATCCCGTCAGCGAGAAGTGAGGGCAGTATTAAGGGAGCCTTTGTCCAATACGCCAGAAGGAGAATATGCCTTTGTAATGTGAAATGGGCCACACCCAATCAGGTTTGTTTTTAGCTCTAGAATTTCGCACTCCGGAGTCGGTAGTTGAAATTTGGCCTAATGGCAAATTTTAGTGGAAATCAATGTAATCGGACGCAAGTGGCCTGTAAAAGTGGAATTAGAATTTCGAAGAGTTAGCCAAGTTTAATGTAATATGTCTACATCAAGATTAAGCTGATTAGCAAAGGAAGACATGGCAACTGAAGCTGAATATAAAGAATATAAAGAGCGAAAGTTCGACTGAAGCACCTTTAATGTCCCTATGGTGAATGAACTTTAACAGTAAAGAGTGATTTCTGTAAGATAATTTAAATTTAAATATGCACTCGCTTTTATTGCGATTAGCATTCTTTGCCTACTTTAGGCGTTACTGTGCATTGAAGGTGCATCACAATCAGTAGAACAGTAGAAAGGTGCATCTCTCTCCTAAAGTCTCTCATCTTCTGTTTAAAACCCGTTTGTTTGGTTTCTACAGGACTTATGCAGTTTACATCATATGAGTTATTTGAGTAGCGTTATCCTGTGACTCAATATTCCCTGGAACAAACTACAAGGAGTTTCATAGCCTTTCTAACAGCCTTTTCTACAACAACCTATCTGGTTGCAGCAAGCGATATGTCAGAGACGAAATTTTTTCACTGTACCTCAAGCATCGCCACACTCTGTCTTTCACAACATTGACAGCCTCTTTCCGATAACAACTTCTGTTGTCAAGAGCTTGTAGAACCGTAGCTGACTGACACAGTTTGAGTAACGAGCTGCGTGATTTGCCCCACTGAAACAGCACCGCTCGTCTTGCGCACTGCAATCAGCGTGAGCATGGCCTTTCCCACAATGACTTGACACACACTCGGCACTGCTATGACCGAATTAAAGGCGATCCCAACATTGAAGTGGACGCGATACCAGTGATGCAACTCTGCACACAAGACTCTGCACACCTTCCCTACCGATAGACAGGAAATTCCAGCAAATGTTGTATTCACTGATTCTGCTAGAACCACTACATCGGCCATAATTTGATTACATCGATAAATAACAATTGCGGGCATCCGAGACAACTCTTCTGATGTCTCGGCTGAAATTGGGTTAGCATTAGTACCTCAGCACAGTGTAGGTGAAGAGGGATGAAGGTACTCACCGGCATTGACGCGATATATGTGCAGCTAAATTCATAATACAGGTATAATCTGGTCACCTGCACACGACACCTCCGCGGCAGAACTGTGTCAGGTTCCTAGTGGTCTGATATGCTAAATTTAGCAACATGTAAAGCTAGCTGGATAACCTGGGAATTAGCCTCGTGGAGCCTCCATAAGTAGTAACCAACGTCACAGAGAACAACGCCACTGCCACGGGAAATAACGTACAGGACTCGTGAGTAGAAATACACACTTTCAAAGGAAACGCAAGCATATATCGGGGACGGTTTTAGACATCAGCAAAGAATTAAGGAGCCCAAGTAATGATTAAAAGTTTAAAAAACAAGATGTGTCAAATACCACCCAGAACTTAGTCAAACCACCGGTACCAGATAAATGCTGAACCAAGCCAAGAACAAGCAAGATTACGGATGGTGATGGTGATAAAAAATATGATAATGTTGTGATGACCTTGAACCATGGCGCACATTTAATAAACAACCTTGGGGAAGAATGGAATGGTGCAGGCAAAAATGCACTAAATAAATACACCTTCAGAGCTAAATAAATGAAACGAAGAGCAGAAAATTACAAGTCTGATCGAACAGTTAGACGAGCACTATCTAATTTTTTTTTTACGAGAAACAAAGAAGTCTACCAAGATGAGACAGGTGAAGAAACAACTAAAACATCAATAACGATAAGAATCGATTCAGAGCGGAGTCACAAATGAAGTTTTCTATTGCACTGCATTCCTTTTAGTGTTTGTGCGTCAGTATGAATCTTCGAAAAGATAATACAAGAGCATTCAAGGGCAAGCCAAGCTCTCGCAGGAAAATTTCTAATGCCCCTCTTAAGTTCTCAGTTTGCGACTTCCTCACTTCTTGCCTTTGGTTGCGCCGTGCTGCACAAGACACGGGTGGCCTAGTGGGTATACAGGGTGTCCCACGTAACTTGCACCAAAAATGAAAAATATTCAAATGCCACGTAGCTGGATAGAACCAAGGGAATATTGTTTGTCGTCGCTTAGAGATAATCAGATAATTTTTTTCTTCTGCCCAATTAGATAATTAGTATTATGAAATTATTCATCAACTTCTCAAATATTATAATTAGATAAAAAAGTGTCATTGAGAAAATTGTAGCGCAACATGAAAAACTCCCGATATAGATTTCTGTTGCTCGATATGCGCTACATAAAAGTGTTTTTCCGAGCTCGAAAGATGCCCGCAAACACACTCAAAGTGCCTCGAGCGGACAGTCATGCGGCAATTTTGCGTGCGTTTGCGGGCTTCTTCATGCTTGGAAATAGACTTTTATGTAGTGCGCAGCTAGCAACAGAAAGCTGCATCGGCGAATTTCTTATGTTGCTCTACAATTTTCTCATTCACACTTCTCATGTAATTATAATATTTGTTGAGAGCTTGATTAATTAATTAACACGAATGATCTAATTAGGCGGAATGAAAGAAATTGAGTATCTCCATGCGACGACAAACAATATTACCTTGGTTCTGTCGAGCTACGTGTCATCTGCATATCTTTAATTTGATGTTTGACTCAAGATACGTGGGACACCCACCCTGTATGTGTCGTAGCAGGTTAGTGTGACAGGTGGCGGTAGGTAGGCTAGCAAGTAATAACAATCTTCTCGACAAGACAGCAGTCAACAGCCCGCCGTCGCAAAGGGGGGGTCGAAGCAAAGGCAGCTTCACTGGTAATACTTGCATTAGACTCAGTACTCAAATCAGATTGCGAAACATTAGTCTTTATCCTTATCGCTTCTTCAAAATTTTTCTCTCAGGCGTTTTCGTTTCCCGCTTTTAAGCTTTCTGGCGGGTTTTCGTAAATAAGACATTCTAATAACACAACGATTAGTTGTTGAGCTCGCCGGGCAGCTTATCTATTTGCTCCTGGACGTTTGCTTCCATCGCGCACGGTGAACAAAAAAGCAAAGCACGCTTTACAGGAGGTTATATACGCTACATGGCTTCATCGTGTATTTTTCGTTCTGATTTTTGTTCCCTTGTGCAAGTGAACTCTGCAAAGACAGCCGTCGAGAGTTTTTCTGAAACTTGTGAATACGGTCCAGTTGTAATAGTAATGAGAAAAAGACAAGTCTTGGCAAAATATCGCCTAAATTTGAAGTCGCACGTCACAGCTTCGGCTACGCGTACGTGCGCTGCCAGCCCCATTTCCTCTCGGCGTCGTATTCCTCTCCCCGCTCAGCAAATGCTGCCCTGCTTCTATTCCATAAGTGTGACATGCCTTCTTACTTACGCAACCGTGTTAACTATCACCTCTTGCTGGGCCCCGACGCGGCCTAAGTACCTTGAGCACCAGGTACATTAAGCGGCCTGATTCAATGCTGATATCGATGTTTTGCTTTCATCTATTTGCCCAATCTTTCTTTCTACCGATGCGAACGTAGTCAAGCCTTCGCAGGCCGTTGCTATGCACTCATTATACCTCGGCTCGTGCTATTTCTTTTCACCTGTCTGCCATAACTTACGCCCAAGACAATGCACGCGGTGTTTGCGTTACCCGTATGCAAAGACTATGCATGAAAGTTGCTGCGTTAGTGCTCGACTCACTTTTCATTTTCGCTTCATGCTTTCGTTTTTCATTCCATGAATTTGCCGGCAGTTCGCGCAGGCTCATCAGTATGCGATAGTTAAGACGCCACGGAAAAATGAGCTCCGCGCGCTCTCCAACCAAGGATTCCCTGGCCCGGGCTGGATTTAGTGCGGGAAAACCACGTTACTTCGCATTTTGCCATGCCGAACCGTTTTCGCCGCTGCCGATTTGTCTTGCCAAACTGCGAAAGTGCACACAGAAATAGATGACAGGCCCGTAAGAATTACGCCGGATAATGTTTCGCAGGGAAAGCCTCTCGATGTGGGTGGTCCAGGGGGGCGCGAAAAAGCCCATTCCCAACAGCACTGTGACAAAGGTAGTGACAATGTCGTGCGCTGCTCTGAACATTGAGCAGTGATCGGTTTCAGGGAACACCGTACTGTATTATTATAGATGGTTAGTAGAGCACGTTGTGGCATATTATATATATATATGTATATATATCCTCGGAAGTGAAGGAAATGAAGCGTGCCTCTACCTCCATTCAGGCACACTCGCCTCTACAACGCTAGGGTGAATTGATGATGTTTGCACGTGCGTAATGTACTGGTTATGGTAAGCGTAACTATTGATTTTTTTAGTTTTGACAATAGTTTTCCCACTGGGCTCATTGTTCAAACGAAAATATGTGGCTATATTTTATTAGTCACTACCTATTCGCGGCAACCGGAAATTTCTTGGCTCATTGCAGTGCGCTTTGGCATACACTTCTAGGATTCTCATCAGCTCCTTGATGTGCAATCAAAGCTTAGAGCCTTTTCAGCCAGTCGGGAGAACGAACGAAGAATAGTGCGCACAAGGAACCTAGGACTGAGCAGAAGACATAATCTCAGCGAAATGGCGCCGTCATTGCCTCAGAGCCCGTCATCACAGGTGAGTTCCTCTTCGTTCGTCGAAGATGCACCAATAAGACCATGTCTCCACCCTTCTTAAAAGTGAACCCATAACCACAAGGCAACCTCCCGCTACAAGTCGAACCACGGCGGAGTAGTCTGCTTGCGAGAGCAGACGACGTACGAAAGCAGTTTCCGAGTCAGCTGGAATGAGCATTGTTTAGATTAGAGTCAGTCTTTCATGCTTTCCTTTAGGGAAGACATTTGAGGCACATTTTGAAGTTTCATGCAGTGGCAAGGTGCATCGTCCATGATGACAATAACATTTCTCGGAGAGAACATAATGGTGGTATTCCGCTCGCCGCTCGGAGGAAAACGAGGCAGCCGTTTTCCGCAAACCTATTTTCGTTGAGTTGCTTGCCTATTTCTTCATGATCGCAACCCGCTTTATTAGCCTCATAGAACGGGCCTTCGGCTTTGTCAAGAATTCGGTTTTCGTCTCTACTGCACGCGTGACAATGAGGCGCTCGCTCTCGCACATAGTTATTTCGATGTCTACGTCCTGAAAGCCTCTGGTGTGGTTCAAGGAAAGCTCTCCGTTGTTTGCTGAAAGGCGAACTCATACATGACCCTCCGAAGAGCATTCGTGTCAGAATTGTCCAAGCTAACGTTGTTTACAGGGTCGTTGCTTTCCCTGGACATCCATCAGCGAAAATGCCGTTGCCCTGATGGGTGGCTACGGAAGCCTTGTCCTAAATTGAATTGGTGTTTAGAGTACCTCCAAGAGTGCTTTTCACACATGAAATCTACGCTCGATGTCAGCTTGGCTCCTGGCGCATTTATAGCAGGAAGACTGAGCTAGTAAACGACGCAATCCTTTGAACGACGTGACACGGGATACCAATGAGAACCGAACAGATACGCGGGCAGCTGAGTCGGTAAATGAAGTCCGTGACCTCTTCCAATTTCGAGCTGATCTGTGTGAAGCAAATTATCAATTTATTGTTTTTGAACACTTTCCTACCTTCCTTGTAAAATAACATTTAGCAAACATATATTAGAAACAGTTAATTAAAGATCTAACAAAGCGTCTAAATATATCTGCGCAGTTTAGTTACGGCAAACAACTCTTATGTACTGATGACGATGTTGAATGACGGGAACTAGATATATTCTTGCGCCTCTGCGTCTGCCATGGCACGCACCGTAGCTTTCATTCCACTACACATATTCGGTGATACGGAGTTCACAGTGCGCTTGAAGTCGCTAAATAGTGAATTACTACGTTAACGGAACATCAAAGAAGCAGCATACCTTTGGCACGTGCTATCTACAGTGGAACATCGACCAGGAATCAGGTAGTTCAAGAAAGCGCACAGATAACAAGGAGTGCAAAAATGATGCGAAGAGTCATAAAAGGTCAAACTGTGAACAAGATGACTGTGTAGAATCGAGTGGCACCACCAGGTGAACAGACACTTGAAACAAGATAAATAAAAAAAAAAGATGTACTGAGAGGTTCCAACGGAAAATAATTTGGAAGTAAGCAGGGATGATACATTCTTGTAGGATGTTTGTTTTACTGGTCAGTGTTTTTTTCTTCCTAAATTGCCTGTCTAATATAGCACAATTGTATCGCATGAGACGATTTTTCTGAAGAGGTGGATATATCTGCATAAAAATAAAAATTAATAATCGACTAATGAGATAAATTTCGCGAAATAGATTTTAAACTAAATGTTTCATAGCAGATGTTAGAATTTATAAATTGTAGTGGGCGAGTTCTGAAGGTAGATCAATGATGACTAGATTCTAAGGATGACATTAGCTTTGAGAAATGCGTTCCCAAAATACGCGATGAAACACATTAGCGCTCCGCATATTGTCGTGCTTGACAATGCCTAAAAGGACGTTTTGTCAAGAATGTGTAGCAGCGTGCCTATTTACCACAAATTTGACGGCGCTTATTATTAATCTGGCACAAGCTTCAAAATGTATTCAAAGCGTCTACAATGTACAGCTTCATTTAGTTTGTTTAAATATGTGCCCAGCCCCAACTCGTCATGAAGTTGGTTACTAAACTTTTGCTGATTTGTCAATTGTACTATTTGATTTCGTGTGTGAGTAATGTCTGCCTCTTCGAGTAATCCAGCACAACGAGTAGATTTTCGCGGCATGCCAAAGGCGATTTCAAAAAATTGTTCATGCGTCTTTCAGACAGGAATTGGACATAACATGAAAGTGATACGTGTATTCTAAAAAGGAGTGATAGCTTTTTTGCGCTTTCACAAGTCGCGGTCTTGCCCGAAAGACAAATCATTGATTGCGGTAGCAAGTTACAAGGCAATACAAAGTTAGACGTTTTATCAGCCCTATATATTGCTGTAAACATTCGGTAGCTAACTAAATAAGAAGCATGGTGTCATGCACACACTAGCAAACACGAACACATATCGCTTGATGACCGCGGACGCCCGCTGTAAGAACGCTGGCATGTTGTAGAGCGACATCAGCGGTAAGAGAATTCCCCTTCATGCTGCACCTCGCTTCAAAGCGAACTGAAAGCGCGAAAACGCAGCTCACACGAAGCCCTCTGACTTCTCAGGTCGCGCAGTCGCGCATACTCTGCGCCCACGGCAAATCCTCTCCAAGCTCGGGCGTGCGCAACCACGCTCAGCCACGCTATGAACAGCTGCAGCCGGAGTAGAAGAGCAGATGCACGCTAACCTGCTCCTGACTTGAACTCCTCCCTCTTATCGCGCACACCCTACCCGCCTTCCTCCCTTGCGCGCACGAAAAGACGCAGCCACATAAAGTCACCATCAATCTCGGCTGATCCCTGCACGCTTTCCCTCGCACCTACAGCATACGGAGCGTGGCCCATATCTTATCGCACTTCTGCTTAATAGGGAACCTCACTGCGACGCCAAGGACGACGGCGTAAGTTCGTCGGCTGTGTTTATATATTTGGTACCGCAATATTATCAAGCTTCTGTACCATAGCAGACACTGTAGACATTCAAGGGGATATTTTAATGCGTTAGGATTACAGCGCTCATGCGAACGAAAACTCATCTGTCGCCTTGTGCACGGGAAAAGAGAAGAGAGAAATCGAGAGAAAAGGAGGCTGACGCAGACGGAAGGGGAGGAGGCACATGACGTCACGAGAGAGGAAGCGCGCTGCGGGGAAGGAGCACAGGTGCAGTGCGGCTGGGGGGCAGAGGAGGAAGCGCGCGTCATACGTCATCCACTTAGATGATGATCATGCTGTTTATTAGAAGCCCTTCTGAAATAAGGAGGGAAGAAATTCCCCCTAACTTCCTTGATTTATTAAGGTTTTACTACCCATATCGCTATCTAGCCTTTTGCCTATCTGATCTCGCTTGACATTCCTTTATTTGAAAGCTCTGTCAGGATACTATACAATCATCTACACTTGCAAAGACCCCGGTTCTATCAATCTTTTCCCTGCTTTTCTTCCACAAAAACTCTAATCGTCTCGTACTTATCTTGACTGCTGACCAGTTAATCCTATCTTTTTTTGCAACCCATCGCTTCTGGAAGGTGGACGCTCCCCGCGGGTCTCGCTGGGTCAATATCTTGGCATTCGATTACGATGTGCCGAGTCGTTTCCAGACTTTTTTAACAGCACACATATGTCTCATGCTGGGGCGCATATTAGCTCCGGCATGTTTTTTTTCTCAGGATGCCATTTCGCCGGACCTCAAATAGCAATGCACCTCCACTTTGCGTACCATATAAGTTTTTCCTCCTGATTTCTTTCTTGCTATTTTTTAGATTACTACAGTCTTTTTTTTTGTTTAATCCTTTCCATCGAATTTGCCAGGTGGCAAATTGGATGGTGCCTGGTGCGGAGCCACCAGGCACCATCCTGGTGGCTGGTGGCTGGTGCGCCGCCTGGTGCGGAGCCACTAAAGGAGAACAGGGGACGGAGATGCAGCGCGCCGCAATGCGGTATGCGGTATGCAACGCTCTGCATGCGGCACAGCTGGTGCTCGGCCGTCAGTATATGCGCTTCAATATATGCACAGTGGAACACTAACGTTGATGCATTACTGCCGCATGAATGCCGTTGATCACCTTCACATTCTTGTCACCACTTCTTATATTAAAGTCGGACGTTAAAGTTAAACAAAATGTGCATAAAAAGTGCAGCTTAACGAGTGAATTGAGAGCACCGGGGTTGCTCCAGAGTACCAGCGAGATCCCCAGTGCACGAGAGTGCCAGCGAAGCGACAGTAGCAGGTCATCGTGCAGGGTACTTCATGGACACCAGGAAGCTTCGCGATAGAATGCGAAAGAGAAAATAAGCCCCTAACCATGTGATAATATCGCACTGGTGCCACAGAACGACGAACACACAGAACGACGAAGTAAATGAGCTAAGGCAAACTATTCAGACTCTCAGGGCAGAAAATGCTCAGCTTAGACAGAAGCTCAACGAGCTCCTAGGTGAACTTAAGGCATTGAGAACAGGGCAGACAAACTCAAAGCCACAAACATACGAAACTTAGTCGGCCACCATAGGGTGGCAAGAATTCACAACTGCCATGGTAGCCATGAAAAATGCACTAGGGAATCTTAGCAACCTCGTTTATAACATCCAAGAGGAGGCGCGCAAGGATAGAGAACGCCTAGTACAATTTACGGGCATGAAATCCAGAACTAAACCCTATACTAGGCCATCAACTCAGTATGGCGAGCAACCGTAAATGGTCGGTAAAGTTGAAAACCTTCGATATATGGCATCCGTCGGATCCGCACAAATCAGGGTCTTCTTAAACAATAGACGAATAACTGCACAGCTCCACCAGACATAATCACCCTATACAGGAAACCGGCTGTTCACCCACTCTTGCGGGCTACTCAGTCTATGAAGGGCTCGGGCAGAGTAAGGTCGCGACGCTGGTTGCTAAAGCTGTCACCGCAATCCGACACGACATTGACGCAATGGACATTGACCGCGTCTTTATTGAAATTATTACTCAAAAACGAAGCCAAGAAAGCATCTTTATCCTCAACATTTACAGCCCGCCCAGTCAGAGGAAAGCCAACTGCGGCTACCTGTTACGCAAGGCAGAACAAGCAGCAGGCAAGAAGAGTCTCGTCATCCTGGGAAATTTTAATGCCTGGCACCTGGGGCTACGTTAAGGAAATTCAAAAATGCAGGTATCTAGCCAGAGAAGCGGATTACAGAAGGCTCAGTCTCATCCCAGATCCCACCCAACCCATGCGAGTGGGGAACAGTATCAACCGAGATTCGTGCCCAGACTTGGCATTCGTCAGACAGATAAGGGATGTTCGATGGGAAAACGACTGGGAAGCGCTTGGCAGCGACCACTTCATTTTGCGCTTCACGATAGAAAGCCTCCCGATCAGGAAAAGACTTGGCCAGGCTAGGCTCACCGACTGGGTAGCCTATAGAAAAACTAGGGCGGAGTCCGAAGACACTAAGATCACAGACATTACGAGCTCGGTCGCAGGAATCAAGGCAGTCTGCAAAAGGCTAACCCGGGAGGTCGCCCTCACCACCAACACACTCGAGGAGGATAAGTATCTTTTACTCCTATGGGACGCCCGATGGGGACTACTGAGAAGATGGAAGCGGTAGAAGCACAACAGAAAATTCAGACTAAAGATTATCGAGGTCGCCAGACAAGCCGAAGAGTATGCGACAGAACTCTCAGGGCGCAACTGGGACCAAAAATGCAACGAGCTACAGGAGACCATACACTGGAAAAAGGCATGGGCCTTGCTAAGGGCTCTTATATACCCAACCATGACCAAGTCCGAAAATCGTAAAACGACCAAACCAATCACGCACCGATTCCAAGGCACAGACCGGGAAATGCTAGAGAACATCAAGCAGCGCTACACTAGGGATACTACGGACGTCGAGTGCAAATTGGCATATACAGGTGAAGCAAACCCCCGCTCTAGAGTAACCCATTACCTCAGAAGAAGTCAGACACGCTGTGATGTATGCCACAAAGAACACTACGCCAGGTAAGGGTGGCATCACCAACGCCATGATAAGGAACCGGGACGAAAACTCGATCAAACGATTTACAGAATTCGTAAATAAACACTGGGAACGGGGGACCATCCCGGACGACTGGAGACATGCGGAAATAGTAATAATTCCGAAGTCCGGAAAGACTCCCTGCCTGGAAAACGTACTACCCATTTCGCTAACGTCCTGCTTGAGGAAAGTATACGAGAGAATTGGGCTTCAGAAGTTGGAGACCGACCTGAATGATAACGAGGTAATGCCACACACTATGTTTGGATTCAGAAAATGCCTCTCAACGCAAGACATCCTCTTGCAGATTAAGGAGGAGGTACTTACTGTCATGCCAAAATACGTAGAAAATATCTTGCTTGCATTCTATTTTAAGGCGGCCTTCGACAATGTAAGTCATAGGGCTGTTCTGGAGGGTCTCAGCAATGCTGGTTGCAGGCAGAGAATACACAACTACGTCAAAACTTTCCTCAGTGGCAGAACCGCCACCCTTGGTATAGGAGGCATCAGGACTGACAACTTCAACACACCCAAAAAGGGAACACCACAAGGCTCTGTAATATCCCCTGTTTTTTAACATTGTTATGATCGGCTTAGCCTGGAAGCTCGAAAAAATTGAAGGACTCAGGCTTGCCATATACGCCGACGACGTCACAATCTGGGTGACCAAGAGATCCTTAGGAGAAAAACAAGACCTTCTTCAGAATACAGCAGATACAGTCCAAGTATACACTGAACACTGCGCACTTGCATGCTCCCCGGAGAAATCCGAGGTGCTCAGTGTCTACAGAAGAGGATACAATCTGCAAACCTCCACAGACATCTTCTGAAGGGGGAAGAAGATTCTGGAGGTATCCCTAGTTAAGATCCTGGGCATGCGGATACAAAGTAACTGTCGTGTGGATCACATAATCAGACTGCTCGCAAACACCACAGCGCAGATCACGAGGATGATTGCAAAAATCTCAAACAGACGACGAGGTATGAAGAAGACGCGTGTAAGCTAGTACAGGGCCGCGTGGTCAGTAGGATTGTATACAGTGTCCCCTACCCAGCACCGCTCATGTAGGAAAAAGAACAATTAGAGGCAATCCTTAGGAAAGGTTACAAATGCGCTCTCGGACTGCCGGTCAACACCTCGACGGAGAAATTCTTTAAATTGGGCATAAACTACACAGTGCAAGAACACATCGAAGCTCCCCTTCTCGCGCAGAAAATGAGACTCATGCTGACCCCAATAGGCAGGAACACGCTGAAGATACTGGCTATGAGGGATGCTTGCAGAGATTTTAACAGCACGGAAAGCCTACTTAAAGAGATTCGAGAGATCATTGAGATCAGCCCGGTACCGAGAAACATGCACCCTAAAATACACAAGGCCAGAAGAAAGGCAAGATCAGAAGCACACAAAAGATATCTTGCGGGGAGAAAGGACGTGCTATAGGTCGACAAGACCACATACAAAGAATACTCCGGGGTGTGTTAGCGTTTTTGATCATCAGCTTAGAGAAATGCGCTTCGATCAAACGCAACAGCATCCTCGTGGCTGAGGAAGCGGCAATCGCACTCGCCATCACCCACCAGGGCGAAGAGGCCACTACAGCAATATTCATGGAGTCGCAAGAAGCGTGCAGAAGGTACAGCAGTGGACGCATATCCACTGCCGCCATCCGCATACTGAAGACGAGAAAAATCACCTTTACGAGATGCTTCATTACGTGGACACCAGGCCATGAAACTGTGACAGAGAACCAGCGTGCCGACGCCAACGCACGAGCATACGCCAACCGGGGGGCACACCACGACGGGGAACCGGATAGAGTCGCCAGACGCTATGGAGCAATTTTAGAAACCAAAGAGCCCTAAGGAAGATCTAACCCAATCCCCACAAGACCTTAGTAGAGAGTTGTTGGTTTCCTGAAGACTACTACAGACTAATACATATTGCAATCTGAGTCTACTCAGCAAAATATATCCGGCAACATATGACAATAAATGCCCGCTATGCAGGGAACACGCAACGCTCTACCCCGTTACATGGGCCTGCCAAAAGCCAAAGGTGGCGCCAGTACACAAAACACAAACACCGGAGCAGTGGGAAGTGGCGTTGTCCTGCTCGAAGCCTGAAGAACAACTCAAGCTGATCGACAGAGCTAGCAAGATGGCAAAGGCCACAGGCGCCCTGGACTGAGGGCTCCCCCTTCTCCGGGATGCCTCCTTTGTGAAAATAAAGTTTTTCATTCATTCATTTATTAACGAAAACGAAGCTTCACTGTGCTACCAAAAATCAATGAAACCACGCCAGTGGCGTTTCGAGCTTTAAATTTCCGACCGGCAGTCTAAGGAGGAAATGGTAATTTAAAGCTGAATCGTTGGTTTAGGCTCCTTTTTTTGGTGCCATGCGCTTCGAGGTACAGCCTTTCTTTTGAACTCCCTGGGACAGTGTTCAACTATACGCCGGTTAGGCTAAACGCTTTTTAACATGCTGCAACTGGAACGAAAAGAAGTCTGTGCAGTCGCATGTGTCGCAATGCAATTTTTTAGAGGGCTGCTTGCACACGATTTTCATTTCAAAGATGCGGCTGGTGCAACGTCCATTGTTGCTTGTCGCCAGGTTTTGTGTTACACGCCACATAATTTTTCAAATGTAGTAAGCAAAACCTATAGGTTATGATATTATTGACCTGTCTTTAAAAGGAGGAAATCATAGACGTGTTTTGTAATTTAAAAGCGCTTCGAAATTTATATTTGTTTTAGAGTGTGCAACAGCCGGTACGAAAGTTGAGTGCGAGGAGACATGGCTGACGCTCACCGCTGTTCGCAGCTGGTCGTTCAGCGCTGTGTGCTGTCTCATGTGCCTTCTATGTGCATGTCGTACTGCCTGCACAACAACAAATTATAAGATAACCTATCGACAAGCCCCTGTAGCCACCCTCATCGCGTATGCAGTATTTGGAATTCGGCTGCAGCGAAGTCATCGGGTCCGACCAGTGAGATTCTCGCGCCCCGGGAGCTTAGCGTCAGCAGTGAAGAAATCCTCTTCGTATAATGCTCGTAATTGCCCATACGCAGTGCCCGCGTTAACCATATTCTTGCGCTAGACGCAGCAACAAGTACCGCCCCGAAAGCCCACGCCTGTCCCTGAAGGAATCTGCAAATGATCTGTGCGTGATTACTGAACGTGGGGATAGAATTTGTGACGTGTACTTCAACCTTAGCGCCGGCTCGCTTCGTCTACCACTGCACGTATGCTGTGGTTGTGTATTCAAGTCATCTATGAATATTTAGAAAGGCATACTAGCCCACACCATCAATAGTTTAGGAGCTGCAGTCACTTGTGTACGTAGCCTCGTAGCATTTTTAACAGGAATGGGGTGAGGTCTACTTTCTTGTCCTTTGTCTCGCGCTGTTAGTGTACAGCGAATCTGTATCATGATGCTTAAGTCAACATGCTGAAGTACGCAGTGCTGCGGTGTAGCCCTACGGCAAACATGAAATACCCTCTTAGGAGTATATTTGTCTGTTTATTAACAAAATGGAGTGCTGGAATCTTTATACTCGTAGTGACAAGGGCGTAAAGTTGGAAGCTATCAGAACTATCGGTCAGTCTCGTTGACGTGCCTCTGCTTCTGTGCTTCGGCATTAATGTGATACTGAAAACCTTCGGCTTACCGAAAGCTCGTGCAACTGGAGCATATGTTATGGTTCCTTCAATGGATTTAAAGCAAGCATCCCAATTTGTTAAGCTAGTCATGTACTGTATCATATAATGGTAGAACATGCTAATAGGAGCCATATTAAGTTAGGTTATACGACCAAAAATAAGGGAGAGCAAGGAAAGCCTCAAGGTCCAATTAATTCTAGTATTGCCGAACAGATTCTATGAGGAAAACTTCATGCCTTCTTGAATTGCCTGCATTAACCAAATTCTGAAAAAAGGCGAGGCTGATTCTTTTTCTTGGTGTTTAAAAGCTGCTTGACTGTCAGTAGCATACTGCATATTTCTCTGAGGGAAATCGTTGAGCACTGAAAAAAAAAGGAAAGCCGGCAGATCGCACGCCGTCTTGGAATCGATGTTATGCGAAGGAGCGTGCGGGGCCTACCATGTTAACGAAACGACCATGAAAGCACCAAGACATATGCGGCGGTGCCATGACCTACATAACACGCATGTCATGTCATGACTTTCATGAACTATCATTTATGTTCGTCATGCACTATTCTGGTGGATACCTTGTTAACGAAACGACCATGAGATCACCAAGACCTAGACGACTGTTTCATGACCCACGTGACACGCATGTCATGGCCTATCATTTACATTTTTCATACACTCTTGTCATACCATGCCGATTTTGGTACATACTCAGTTAACGAAATGACCATGAGAGCACCAAGACGTATACGGTTGTTTTATGCCTTACACGACACGCATATTATGACAATCGTGTCATGACCTATCATGTATGTTCGTCATACATTCTTGTCATACTATGCGAATACCAAGTTAACGAAATGACCACGAGAGCATCAAGGAGTAGGCGGGCGGGCGGGAGGACGGACGGGCGGACGGACGGACGGACGCAGACAGACAGACAGACAGACAGACAGACAGACAGACAGACAGACGGACGGACGGACGGACGGACGGACGGACGGACGGACGGACCGACGGATGGACCGACGGACCGACGGACGGACCGACGGACCGACGGACCGACGGACGGACCGACGGACGGACGGACGGACGGACGGACGGACGGACGGACGGACCGACCGACCGACCGACCGACCGACCGGCCGACCGACCGACCGACCGACCGACCGACCGACCGACCGACCGACCGACCGACCGACCGACGGACGGACGGACGGACGGACGGACGGACCTACCGACCGACCGACCGACCGACCGACCGACCGACCGACCGACCGACCGACCGACCGACCGACCGACCGACCGGACCGACCGACCGGACCGACCGACCGGACCGACCGACCGGACCGACCGGACCGACCGACCGACCGACCGACCGACCGACCGACCGACAGACAGACAGACAGACAGACAGACAGACAGACAGACAGACAGACAGACAGACAGACAGACAGACAGACAGACAGACAGACAGACAGACAGACAGACATTGTCAAACTGGCAAATATTCACCAAGAAATGCTGCGCATTTAATATCTATAAGCTTTCATATGAGCTTTATTAATGAACAACCGTGGAATAAAACAGTTTACCTTTGCAGGTTTCAGAATGTAAACCTTTTGAGGTGGCCACATTAGACCCTCAAGATATAGACAATAACAGTGTGCCTAAGTAGAAGTACAGACTGAACATATACTTGTCTAGAGTGGTTGAGTGGCCGGCTGAGAGCTGCGCGCGAACCCATTGCGGCTACCTCGCGCTAAATGCTACGTTCAGCGTATGTTTCCTTAACAAAATTTGTGTTGTGTTTTGTTGCTTCTTGAGGCCATGGACCCTGCAAGCGGCACGAGCATGCATGGTATCGTTGCAGTGTCGCGTCCTGTGCTTTTTCTGTTTGCGAAATATATTGGCCGACTGGGTTGAAGTTCTATTCCATCTGCACATGTATTTAGCATTCATGTGCATCTTATTAAGCGGATGTGTTTATGTCATGTCCTGAGGGCTGTACTTGCCGGGATGTAAGCGTTTATTTTTAAAGATATATTGCATCGCAGTCATTTACTCAAGTTTGTGTTGAAGTGCACAAAATGTTACTACCCAGTAATGACTAAGAGAGCGAGCAGTATCGGCCAAAAACTACAATGCAGATCCAAAGTACTTGGTGGGATCTACAGGAGGCGCAGCTTTAATGGAATTAAATTCTATAAATCTGACCGCAATGTGTACAATTGTCCTGATTTTCGTTAGATGCAACGTGGATTCCTACGCAATCTATGCTTATGCACCGCACAGTTCATAACCTTACTTTCATGTAATGTATATATAGGTATATGAACTCGCTCAAAAGCCAGCTCACTAAAACTTGGACCAACCCGTGAGGCTGAACTCGTGTAAACCTAGCTGAGTAGAATTTTAGTGAATATGAGTCGGACCAAACTCCGCTGAGTTTAATTTTGTCTGAGCGAGAACAAGCTCCGCTCAGTAGAATATCGGTTGAGTCTGAGTTGGCGTGAGCTCGACTGAGTAGTATTTTGTGTAGTTTACACACACATGGCATTATATTACACCATGGAATAAACCGCTAAGCTTCCGCATCTCACCATCAGACAAAAAGAATATTAAGATACACAAATGTCTTGCTGTCTTTGTATACCTTAGAAATTGCATAGTACTTTAATTAAATGCAGTAATGACAGGATAAGATTATACGAACTTATGCAGTAATACATGTAATTTCGAACTCATTAGCAACTTTGTTTCTCTCTTGTTGGAAATGGTTTATGCCTCGTGACACGTCTGCACACATGGTTACTTCGGATTGAAGTCGAAAGGCACACAAAAGTACGTGCTATCATCACGCGAAAAAACAGTTGCCTGAGTAGCAACGTAGCGTCTCAACAAACGTATATAAATCACAGAAACTAACTTTACCTACGAGCTTTTGTATGCCTTGTTCGCATGTCACTGCTGATGGTACGTAACGCTTGCGCAACCAACGGTCCCACTCAATTGGTTTCAGTTTTCCTTATTTATTGAACGAAAGACGTTTCCCAACTGCTTCCGCAACCAAAACAAACTGCGAAATAGCTCACAGCGAAGCTGTCTGTGGCTACCCTCCGGAAAAACCATGGCGGCGAACAAAAACGCCTTGCGGCAAAGCCAACTTTCTCTCGATTGCTCTGTAACTGTCAATCTAAAGCAGGTATCTTAGAAAAAATTAGACTGAAATTGGCCGTTAAAACGACTGTATTGTTACGCCGAGTTTCATTTACTTGTCTTAATTAGTTAGTTCGCAGTAAAGTTGTAAACGTTACAGAATTCTCGTATGCTGTCAATGCATGGGCATTTGCAGAGGGCGCATGGTCACAGAAAACGGCTGTAACTCTTGTTTTATCAAAACTATACCGAAATATATTATATGAGCCGCTTAGACGACTCTAACGTTACGCCGAGTTTCAGTTACTTTTCACATTTACGTAGTTCAGAGTGAAGTTGCAAATATTGTGGAATTCCCGTCTTCTGTCAATACATGGACTCCTACGGCAGGAAAACGGACAGTCCCATGTTTGTCCGTTCGAATAAAACTCTAGTCCTCCCAAGTTTCATTCAGATAATTAACTAGTAAGTGTGCTCAATCGTAAATTACAAACAAAACGTGTTTTTTTTTTCGTGCACTCCTTTGGATTGCGCCCCGGTTGACGTATGTCATCGCTCGGGCCGAGGCTCGGTTTAACGGCCACCTGCGTCTAAACAGCGCCCCGTCGCAGCTTCGTCGACAACACTCGCGTCTTTAGAGTGGCGTCGTAAAACACCCCTAGGCGGTAGTTCTGTGTATGCATGACGTAGTTCGTGATGTGTGCACGTCTGATATGTCTTTGTATTTCACATAAGTGACTTATGCCTAATTATACGTATAGTTACATAACAAAAAACTGGATGCCGATATAATTTATACCTCTATAGCAGCTTCGCTGGTCAACCAGCTCCACCAAGGTGGAATTCTTTCTCAATTTTTTTTTTGCTGGTCGAATATCGATTGGGGCGAACTGCAAGTGCACCTGCGTAACTTGCATTGGGTGCACATTGAAAAAACCACAAGTGGCCAAAACTATTCCGGAGTCTCAAGCTAGGGCGTGCCTCATAATCGTATGGTGGTTTTGACACTTAATACTGTGGAATTTAATTTAAATTCTAATAGTTTTATGTTGGCCTCAAGGAACGAGCCGATCGCTGCGATAGGTACGACGTGTGTCCGACCGGTTGTTCGCAGTCGCAGAGAGGGAGGCGGGAGGGTCGACGTCTGCGTCTTAAATGTGAATAGAATGCGTTGGAAATCGCATTATGGGAAACAGCGTTAACGCGGCTATGGCATACGCAGGTGTGCCGAAATTTCTGGCAACCTTAGCACGTCGTGTAGGGTGGTAATCGAATCGCACAGGCGCAAACACAGTGCCCTGAAAAAGCCGCCCCAGTAAAATTACATTACTCTCAGGTTTGAACACTGACATTGTTTTGTACTTTTATCACATAATAGCCTGAGAAGATTGAAGACATAAGACATGCACTCTGAATGCTATTTTTCATGATATCTGGTCACGGAAGTTCTGAGAAACAATTCAATAAGGACCGTAGGACCTGCTCAGAGCTACTTTCAGTATGTGTAGTGTTGCATCGACCTTGCATACATGGCATGCATGAACGTGTGGCATACTTATACATAAGTATATACGAAACCTCACAGCAACGCCAACGGCAACGGCGCAGCGTTAATGGCACATTGGAGGATACCAGACGTCATAGATATATCCGACGCTGCGCTGAGTGCGCATGTGGTAAACTTGCGTCCTTAGCGCTCCGGCGGCATCGCGCGTGCGTCGGTCCACATGTTTTAAAGCGTCCCTCATCAGGTCTGGCCATTTTGAGCGGACAAGCGCAGAGAATGCAGAGAACGATCGTGCTTGCAGAGAATTACATCGCTACGCGCCGCGGAAAGGTCTGAAATTTCAATCCGAACGCCGTTTTCCCTTCTCCTCGTGGCCGCTGCGCTCCAAGCCGGACGGTGACGTTCTTGCGTCCTTGCGCCTACGTACTCGGGTCCGCAGTGTGACGTCGCTCGTGGCGACGTGTGACTTCGAGAGTAATTCAAGACAACATCTGTTGTGTGACCTGCTGCTTGAATTGACGAATTGAAGTTTAGATAAATAATAAAGCACACAAACGCAATGTCTGCGCATTTTTTGTTTTACTTCGCACCTAAGCAAGCGAGATGTACCTCCGCTTCGTCTGCTTGTTCCCACGGTCGTGCAGTCACGTGCCCAGGTGCCGAAACTATGATATTTTCTGCCGTGTTCCAGCGCCGTGATCATGTTCTGCGATCCGCTTGTTCTGTTTCAGTATTGGTGTAGCACTGAATTATACCGCTAGTCATGTGTCCTTGTGCACAGCGCGCAAAATCGTGCGCTGCGAGAAACCAATCACAACTTGTGCGCAGCGCCGAAAAAAAAAAGCGAGGAGAAAAAAAAATGAAGGTGGTACCCGTGACGTATGCGTCACGTGATATTCGAGGTCCGGTATGGGAGAACGCAGGGAAGCAATTTCGCTTGCGGAGGCTAGACGGGGCGAGTGGAGGGAGTGTCTCGCTATGCAGTGGAGCTCTCCTCCTGAAATCATAGGTTCGCGGCAGTGAAATATTTCTATCTCGGCTATTAATGAGCCGACTTGAAAACTATTTGCGGCAGAACACTATCTAGAGGACACGTAACAACTTTCAGCGTATAACCAAAATTTACTATGGGCCTGGTGAAGGGCCCTTTAATGAAGGTTTGGAGATGTGCGAAAAAAGTGTGAGTGGCTGCGGAGCCACCGAGGGGCGACGGCTTTAGAGTACCACCGTTGAAAAAGCACCAGGAACGTCGCTTCCCGTGAACGCCTCAGATCAATGACCCCAAGACACTTCCAAGGACTACAATCTTTACTTCCCCCATAGTGTCCAGGCTGGTGGCCATTTTTTCTACAATTACTCAGCGATGAGGCAAATGATAGCCAAATAACGTGACTGCAACAAGTATACGTCATGAAAAGCAGAACTCCTTCAATAAAGCAAACCTTTTCAACTATTCCATGCCTACTTTTCTAACCATTATGTAGGCACTAAACAGCAAGGTATCGCTATCTCGTGGATCTGCGTGAGATGTTTGCATAACACGAACATGAGACAGATTTTTGATGGAACCAAGCATAAAACACCTTTGTTTTCACATTCTGTGAACTCTGCAAAAACACACCTGGTATCATCTCTGATATAGAGATAAGTTGTTCCGACAAACACAAGCCTTCTTGTCGAAACATTAGATGCAGATCGAGGCTTATCGGAAGATTCAAGTCAGTAGTGAATGAGATGAGTAGTCAATAAGGCAATTGGTGTAATTTAGTTAATTAGAAATGATGCGTTTTACTTGTGCAAGTAATGGCCACACTTTTGAGTAATCCAGCTCAAGGAGTAGATATTTGATGTTTGTTAAAGCAATATGTAAGGAATTCTGCTAAGACACCACCAGGTGATACAGACAAACCACCTGGTGATACAAACACATACTATATAAAAAAGTTCATCGTAGCCGGGCAAAGTAGTCAAGGCCAGAATTCATATAGCTTCCCATAAGCAATCGCTGTTTGCCACTGCTCGAGCACCTTTCGAAATAATATGTCCGACATCGCGATTCTCTGGCGCCTCCTTTTTTGCGAAAAGTTCTATAGCGTAA
The DNA here is from genome assembly GCF_023375885.2 of Dermacentor andersoni. Taxonomy (NCBI): domain Eukaryota; kingdom Metazoa; phylum Arthropoda; class Arachnida; order Ixodida; family Ixodidae; genus Dermacentor; species Dermacentor andersoni. The sequence goes on along the minus strand of NC_092817.1, from coordinate 105,288,844 downwards.
CGATATTGTGAATGCAGACGCAGTTTGTTTTCATATTTGGTACTTTCATGCTAACTCTGTATGAAAATTAATTTCAGGTGATCAGACCTGTGAACAAAATGTTATGGCGTAGGGATAACAAGAAATGTGTAGGAAGGAATATTTTATTTCTTTGCACAGCTATCTGGAGTTGCACATGACTGTTGGGAAGGCGAATGGACTCATGACTCGTTTCGCGGAATTTATCTGCCAGGAAAGACATGCCTCTGAGCGAATTGCGTGGTTTCTGAGTTGAAATCGTGCCTGTCGGCGTAGGTGATTTAAGTTCCCTCTTGCGCAAAGCGTATCACGCAACTAACTTCACATTACTTCAGCACAAAACGAGAAATGGCTTTACGGGCTCATTACAAGGAGCACAACACATCACCGTAAATCACTGTAGTCGTACGTATGTTAATGCCCGCAAAAAACAACCCGATATCGTCATCGTATAGTCTCTGCAATGCATGGATATGAAGTATATAAAAAAAAGCAATGAACCGAAAACAAAAATCAGAAGGACAAAACTGTCCGTATTTTTTTTTTGTTAGACTCGTCATTTCCATTGTACCGCGCCTAGAATGCTTATGCGAAAAGGAGAACGACTGAAGCGGCTAATTAATATTTTGAAATAGAAGATAAGCATGAAACATGCATGGTTTCTTGAGGATTAGCGAAATTAAAGAGGAGAGAAGCACGCCTGAAGCCGTAAGGCGGCTACACGCGAGAAAGTAGCGCACCTGGATGTTTGTATGGTAAGAACAGAGGAAATGACAAATTGTAGACGGCTTAAGAGCAAGCTTTATCTCGGGAGCTCCTATCTAAATACATGGAGATGGAGAAATCGTTTTTCTTGCCAACATGTGCACCGATTTCGATGTGGTTCGTTGCACTCGAAAAGGAAATTCAAAATCTAGTAATTATAAAAATTGAGTTTTTAATTGCTGCAATTAATGTATAAAAAGAAAAGTCAAAGTACCAAATTTATAGCTCCGTAACTCAGCAATAAAGACACTAACAGGGTTCTGTAAAGTGAACCTAACAATTTATCTCAAGTTGAGAAAGTCGACATAATATAATTTCCACCGCTCTGAAATATACTGCTAATTTGTCAATATAGCTTCCACCCTCTTGAACAATGTGACGATGTCGCGTGAAGTGTCAATTGAAATATCTTATTTTAACGCTGGAGAAGCTATAACAGATGCTGTATACAGAACTGCAATACCTATTTTCGGGGAAGAGTTACAGATTTATAACCTTTTTCTATATTTGGAAAGTTTGCCAAGTGGCAATAAACCATTAAATATATATATGTAGGATAGTTTCGGCGATGTGTATCAGTAGTACTCGATTGCTTAACCCATAAAGCCAAGAATCATAGTCCAGTGGTCTCGTAGTACAAAAGGCCACTGTTTGCAGGTAGTGGCATTGGATCTGGTTTAGGCACTTGTAAACTTCGAGCTTCTATTTGTTTTCAAACTCTGTCCAGTTATGGCTCTGATATAAAAATTGGCAGTCCTAAAAAGAAAGTCTGCTTCTAGAGTTTCTAGATTTTAACGTTCTCCCTCACAAATGGGACAAATTTAATTCACATGAGTACCGCAGTTGTCTCATGAAAGCATTTCTGCGTTTCACATGTATTATTTGAATAGGGACGTTGGAAATAGTCCCGAGCTAAAGCTTCCTCTTAAGTACATACAACGACGGTGCTATCGGCTACACTACGCCCACGGCGAAGTGGCGGAAAGATTAAATTCGGCGAAAGAGGCGGCAGAGTGCAAAGTGTACATTCGAGCGTAGACGAGTGGTATAAGATCGTCACACGCACTTTTTTGTCCAGAATAAACGATGACCTCGTTCAGCTTAGCAAGGGTTTCCGGTACCTACTGTGCCAACGTCGCTTGCGAGATGTGATTGCGATGGTTTTTGAGCCATAAGAGGGACAGCTTATAGAGCTTGTCTAGCGAATTAAAGGCTGATTGCTCACGACACAAACCAGGAAAGTACAAGGTCCATGCTTTTTCATGGAGTCCATCATACACTTGAAGTGAATTGTTTGCAATGACTAACGGTGATGTTAAAACAGTTTTGAAGTTATACATCACCGGGACACACATTTTCTTATACTGATGATCATTATTAATGTCCTAAATATACAAATAGAAAGCAATTACAGGCACGAGTGAGTTTGTGGGTGTATAGTTATGGACGGCAGTTTCTGTTAAAATTTAGTCACAAGGATTCTGCGTCCTTGTCGTTTTTTTATTGAGTTAGCATTAGGAGTGTCAAAGGTGAAAAATGTGGGTATGTCAAATGTCGCACACACACGCACACACACTTATGTATGTATATATATATATATATATATATATATATATATATATATATATATATATATATAAGTGTGTCCCAGCTAACTTGGACCAAGATGTTGAAAAAACCTATGCGTTCTTTAGAACAGAAATCGCGTGAATGTTGTTAGCGTTTATCTAAACTTACAGCACCATATTTTCGCTCGTCTTTTTTGAGTAAATAGCCGAGATAAATTAATTAACTTTTGAAATATAGCTTGAAACGTTCAGGTATCAATAACAAAGTTGTGTAGCTTCACAAATATTGCCCAACCCAGGTACTTCTAACGAGATAGGCTTAGGGTGGCCATTTTTATTCTGGAGTCGCTCTTGGCTTTCGCCAAGGACGCGCAGCTCCTAGGACGGCTCTGAATACGCCTCCCCCCTCCTCTTCCTATTCCCCATTATAGGCCTTCGAGCGATCCCTTAATAAATACTTTTTGTCTTCATCATCATTCGGGAAACACGAAAGCCCACGCAGTTTAAAAAATGCCACATGACAGCGCGCTCCGTGTGCCCGAATGCGCCACCATTACAGCGTTCTCATGAGTGATTTGTAAAAACATCGCCAGCGCCGCGCCTTCCCTTCACTTACGAGAAAGGGCTTCAACCCTTGGTCGGCTCTGACAATACAGGCAGCGGCTGGCGACGGCACTCCGAAAAAGCACTTCGTCAGCAGCCGCTCGCGCCTGTCGCCGAAGAACGCGCCGTCATCAGCTGTTTATTCTGATAAGACGAGAAGAGCAATTTTTTTTCCAGCGTTCAAGTCGATGCGGAATATAATACACACAAACCATGCATCCTACATCTGAAACCTGTGCGAGAGAGAGCCTCATTTGTTATAGCGCCGCTTTTCTTCCAAGCTGTGCCAGCGGCTAGATGCATGTGCGCTCGACTGTCTATTAATATCGTGCCACGCAAACATTTCGAAGAATTTGTTTGCAGTGCCTAAAGCATGCCATACTCGAGCGAGCAGAAGACGAACATGGTCTTAGCCTTGGGAGCGGCACGGGGCGACAGGAGGAAAGCTGCCAAGGTATACCGAAATTGGCAATGCGGGGGAAGACCTATAGCACGAACACAATTACGAGGAGTTACTTGACGCTAAAAGAAACAGGTAGCTTCAAGAAGACGCGGCACAGAAAGGGGACCATCAGTGAAGAGGCTGAAGGAAACATTTTGGCTTTCATGACTGCAAGCACTCATTCCAGCGTGCGTGATGTGTGAGGCGAGGTCGGCATTTCAAAGTCTTCAGTGTCAAGAGTTCTCAGGAAGGCTGAAACGCATCCCTATCCCCTGCAACTGCATCAAAAGCTGCAAGAAAGAGACTTCCAATGGCGGCTTGATTTCTCAAAGAGGATCCTTGTGAACAGTGACGAAATACCGCATTTTGTTGACAAAGTGCTCTGGACAGATGAGGCAACCTTCTCCAGAAATTCTCAAGTCAACATCCATAATGCGCATTACTGGAGCCACACGAACCCGCATTGGGTGGCGCAGGCGCACAAAACATGCATGTCTGCAGATGCAGGACTTTTGTCGAGGAGTGAGCTCTTGCACAACGCTTTGCAATGTGGAGAACACGGTCAAAATGACGGGTTCCGGACCTTGAAGAGGTGTGGCGCAACATTGACGCATTTCTCTTGCGTTTACCGCTAAACCGTCACCAAACGTTTTGTTGCTAAACGGTCTCGATGTCACCGAAGGAAGGATGTCAGTAAGAAGCAGTAAGATCTCATCGTGTGCACTGGCATTTGGGACTTAGCTGAGAATTATCGCCAAAAGATTAGGACACTTGAGTGAGTCGCTACGCAAAAATTTTGTCTGTACGCGGAATACAACTGTTCCCCCAGTACCAATGGTCAATACGTGTGTGGAGCAGTCCTCTCAGCCACCCTAGACAAACTGGACAAGCGCCCAATGACAGAAAACAAGATCCTTGGAAACTGGCCTACGCGAACACCAGCGCCGTTCGCTATGAAGGCGCTGCTGCGGTACTTAAAAGACCCTAGACTTTCTGACAAATTGTGGGTGACTGAATTGTACTACACTGTGTGACGTAGGATTGTACGGTGACACCGCGTAACACTAGGAATGCCTTTGCGGGCGGCGTGGCAGTGCCCACAGAAACAGTTTGTGTGCGCGCGTGTGTGTGTGTGTAGGTTTTTAACGCGACAGCGTTAAGGAGATCGTGTTGCAGAAAAGCCGGTGTCGTCGGCGTCGGCGGCGTCGGCCGCCGACGCCGACGGGGAAATGGCACGTAAGTAATATGAAATCACAAATTCTCTGCCGACAAGGAATGAACAGGAAGGTAAAAAGCAACCTTCCGTGTCAGTTTACAATTCTTCCTTTTGTGACAACTAGCGTAATTCACACAATGTTATCAAGCTTGTTATAATGCATGTTTGCTTGTTGGGGTCTTGCTCCCAAATTCGAACTCATGAGCTTGTCATTTTTCCTCCGCATGCATTCTGCTAGCGTGAGAGTGCAGTTACCGCCGCAGAAAGGGGAGCCGCGCTGTATTTCAACTGCCGCCCGAACCCACTGGCGTTTATCTCGGAACCAAGCACAACGTGAAGCCTTGTCGTGGGCAGGACAAAAGGGCGCGAAGCGAGCGATGTTTTTTACAATGCACGGTTGAGAGCGCTGTAATAGTGGCGCATTCGGGCGCACAGAGCACGCTGTCACGTGGTATTTTTTAAACTCGCGGGCTTTCCGTTTTTCGCGAATAAAAACGGCCACGCTAAGTCTATCTCGTTGGAAGTAGCTGAGTTGGGCAATATTTGTGGAGCTCCACAACTTTCCTATTGACGCCTGAACGTTTCAAGCTATACTTAAAAAGTTAATCAATTTACGTCGGCTAATTACTAAAAAAAAAGACCGAGCTGAAATGGTACTCTAAGTTTAAATAAACGCTAGCAACATCCACGCAATTTCTGTTCTGAAAAAGGCATAGGTGTTTCGAACTCTTGGTCCAAGTTAGCTGGGACACCCTGTATCCATACATATATAATATACCCTGTATATATATATATATATATATATATATATATATATATATATATATATATATATATATATATATATAGACGAGATGAAAGGAATCTGAGCCGCCTGCTATTTATTATTTATTAGGCAAATTATAAGAATATATATATGTATTGTGCAAGTGACGGCGGTTGGCTCAGGACCGCCGTCACTACTACTTCGCGCCTCGCAGATGCAGGACTTTTGTCGAGGAGTGAGCTCTTGCACAACGCTTTGCAATGTGGAGAACACGGTCAAAATGACGGGTTCCGGACCTTGAAGAGGTGTGACGCAACGTTGACGCATTTCTCTTGCGTTTACCGCTAAACCGTCACCAAACGTTTTGTTGCTAAACGGTCTCGATGTCACCGAAGGAAGGATGTCAGTAAGAAGCAGTAAGATCTCATCGTGTGCACTGGCGTTTGGGACTTAGCTGAGAATTATCGCCAAAGGATTAGGACACTTGAGTCAGTCGCTACGCAAAAATTTTGTCTGTACGCGGAATACAACTGTTCCCCACCTGCTGTATTAGTTCGACACCACTTCACAAGCTGCATGCCACTACCCATTTGCAACGTGCATTGCCTTAGAGCAAAGGTGTTTCTCCAAGCGGGAAGCCGAACTAATCCCTGTTCATTATCCTACGTCTATATCCTAGGCGTACCACACTAAACGACGGTTACATTCCCTTTATTCCGTTAGTTGAACTCATGGCGGAGGAATGTTGCTTTAGGAAAGGTGACAACGCCCTTAGTGCAACGAAGCTGCTCGTCGCATATCGGCGCATTTTTCATTGAATGTTGGTTAGGGGTGGGCGAATATCAACTTTTTCGAATATGAATGGACTAAGAATTACGATTAATTGCACTCCAATCGCATACATCTCCCTCTGCTCCCATATCCCGTTCCATAAATGTTATACCTTTACGCATGCTTTTCAATCATACGGTGTCACTACTTATGTTTCACCTTATAAATAGCGAGTTTAATATTCCAGGTTTTACTCGCTCTAGCCTCATCAATTATAACAACACAAGATTTTAAGCACAACTCAATCTTCTCGTTCCAAAAGCAAGAATTAATTATGGGAAATTTTACGTCGCGTTCTCGGGCATTTCTGTTTGTAATTCAATACCATCTGATATGAAGTCACCTACATTATTATCATTCAAGCGTAGAATGAAGGAGCATTTCATGAACACTTTATCTGACACATAATATAATTTAACGAACCTAGAATTAGATTTTGTTCCGCTTTACCATTATGCAATGTACTGTTCAAATTAGCGAGTCACTGAATTTTGCCTATAATTGATACTTCTCCTCGTTGTTAGTTTTACGTGCCATTTATGCTGGTTTGAATTACTGCAAGTTATTTTTAAGATTTATTTATTTTTTTTAACTGTGTGTTTGTACTTGTGACATTTTAATAGATTTTTTTTCTCTCTTACTGTTTATTTCCGATGATGATGTAGAAATTGTATAATATATGACATGACTCACTGTTTGCCACGATCCTACTATCGCCTTTTCATGTCTTGTTAAGAGGTCCCCCCAACAGTTGCTACTTGAGGAACTCCGAATGTGTACTTATACCCATCTTGTATTTGATTTCGCCAAAAATAAATATTGATTGATTGATTGAATAGCAAGTATTAAATATCGTATCCAACACCAAATAGTCAAGCCCAGACGAACATATTTGCCACATCAATACTTCTTTCGGCATAAGTAGGTAACGCGCTTGTACTGAGCAGTGAAGAATGGACAGCCAACTATTACGAACAGTTAGGATCAGTTTCTTCTTAAACTCAAGAACATATAATTGTGATTAAAAACTGCACAAATAGCCGCTCGGCATCTTAAGCGCCGGGTGGCGAACAAGATTTCCATCAGTGCCAGGCTTCTGTACAACTGGCGTTGCAGAACCACTAAATAAATGGTTCCTGAAGAAATATAAAAAGTTGTGCAAGTAGAACAGAAAAAAAAGGAACTGAAGTTTTTGTGCGCCGTAAGCACACAAAAACCCGGCCCGTTGCAAGGAAAACATTACTGTTTGTAGTGTGAAAGCTATTACTGCTATAAGGTTGGACACTAATTGGCAGATCAGACGCAAGAGTAACAGGTTGTCGGGTAATCGACCAGAAGAAGGGGAACAGAGGGGCCCGATTTTCGTTGCACAGCCATATGAAGCCAACAGAGGATGAGACTACAGCCATCACCGTAGCACTACCAATTGTGCTACGGTGATGGCTCTTACCGGGCCCGAATTCTTGGGTATTCGTGGATGTGCAAGAGACTTCACCGAGGAGTGTTAACCAGCCCTACGCCTCCGCCGCAAAATCATAAACAAAGCTTGCATTGCTGATCTTGTTTTTTATACTGCTTGGAAAGCCTTTTCTCGTTGTACTGATAACTACCGATAACTTACGATACTTTGTTCAGCAGACGGAGAACAGTAAACCGACGTTAACAGTTGGCTGTTGCGAAGGATTTCGTTAGTTTCGATAGTAGAAAGTACCGGTTAGTCCATTTTTAAGTACGAATGAAATGTTGAACGCTAATTGTATTTGTATTCAGAACGTTGACCACCCTTAGTGTTAATATATTGCACGGTATTGCTCACTGACCATCTTCTTTTTGCTTCTTCTTCTTCTTTGAATGCTTCTTTTTTGTTTTTACTGCAGTTGCTTCTGAGGTATGCAGCTCATCTTCCTCACGTGCCCTTAGTTAGACTCAAAGAAAAAGAAAGAAACGCGATAGTGTCCTGGTGGATCTCATAAAGATGCGGGAGCATAGCCTGAAATGGCAATAAGCTGCTGAGCGAAAAAAAAAAGAGCTCTTCCCGGCGTGCCCCCAAAAGGCTTGCTTCACCGCTCATATTTTGTGCTGTTAGTTTGGTTGTGGCTTTCATTGAGCTCTTCGATCCCCACAGCATGGAATAACAAGCTACGTACACACTGCTGCCTATCCAGTTCAGGAGAAGGAAAGCTGAATGTGCAGAATTAAAACAAGGACTGCTATAGTACAATACCTCGTTTACGGACGTTCACCAGCCATGAGATAATTACTCAATTCTTGGAACTTTGTACACTTAAATATGCAGTTTTACGGCTTGTCCCAGCGTGCCATACTAACGTTCGTCCATTCGTAGGTAACTCAGTGGCACTGCTTGGTTTAGTTAAAGCAAGTACTGAGCATCATGTGGGCGTGCACCACGACTGAATAACTGCTGTCAGGATTAATTTGCCGCAGTATGGCCCAAGGTGCGCTATGGGACGCAACTGTTCCAGGTGAGCCATTATTTATTACAGGCAGACAGGCAGACGAACAGGCGAACGAGCGGATGGGCGGGCGAATGCGCTGGCAAGCGTGTGGGCGGGCGGGCGGGCGGGCGGGCAGGAAGGTGGGCAGCCTGGAGGGCAGGCAAGATAAAAGTTTTTTTCAAAGCCTGAAAGGAGCCCACAAAAGCACGCGTAATTGTGTCGTGCAATTAGTCGCTCGGCACTTTTTCGCGTTTAGCGGGCTTTCTTAAATGCTCGGAAAAAACATTTATCGAGCACGTATTGGGCAAAATAAAGATGGATAAGAGATTGGCCTACAATTTTGTGATTGACCATATTGCTCTGATTAGAATCTTGGGAAAAATAATTAATTATTAATAACTGATTATGTAATTACGCAATATACAAAAAAATGCTTGACTTGCTCCAAGTGACGGCAAATATATCTTGGTTCCGTCGAGACACATGGGACTCGAATATTTCAAAACTTCGGCGCAGTTTATGTGGGACATCTTGTATATTCGTACAAGACTGTGTGAATGTTTAGGACGCGAGTTTGACTCCTCACCACAAACGGATAATTATAAATAATTTTTTTTTTGTCATAGAAGAGGTGGCACATTCCCAGTGACCCTAAATGGCGTCAAATAATTTCATTGAAGATTGCCACATCCCCAGACGCACGTACTCAGTAATCTAAGCTGGCGTCAAAAAAGTTAAGTGAACAACAGCACATACTTAGTAACATAAACACAGTGACAAATACATAGTGACTCAAGTCGGCATTAAAACAAGCGTATTGAAAAGCGACCTTGTAACACCTACCCATTTGCACAAACCCAATGTCCCAAGTATGTGTTAAAGAGGTTCACTGAACAGTTACGTACACCCAGTTACCATAACTGACATCAAAGAGGTTTATTAATGTGTGGCGCATACCTAGTTCCACATACCCAGTGCTCCAAGCTGGGGTGAACAAGGTTCGTTGAAGAACGGCCCGTAATTAGTGGCACATGCCAAGTAACACGAGCTGGCGGGAGACAGGTTTTAACTGATGACGGCGCATGTGGGATGTCACGTACCCGTGACCCTAATTTGTCTGACGGTCGGTTTTGCCCCCGGTTCCCTCACCACAGTGGCGCGACGGCCTAAAAAATACGAATAGAGGGAAGAAGTACCGTGCTGGAGAAAAAGAAAGTGTGATAGATGCTAAGAAAACCATGGCAATAAAAATCGGAAAGCAAAGCGCTGCTTCTTCGGGCACCTGCACAAAACTTTCCGAAAATTGAGGTTGGCACACTTCCAAATGAAAAAGAAAACAAAGCGGAAAAGCTTCAAAATAGTTTTCCTCGCGTAAAAGAGAGACTTAAAATGCAGCCGACTCAAAGGCCTTATGGGTGTGCCGGATTCCAGTACCGAATAACCTGGAACTGTTTGTGTGTCAGCGAGTTCATGCTTTATCTTTTAGAAGGCTGCCCTGACGCTTTCTTGATTGTGGACAAAGTTTGTTATTCCACCTTGCTTGCAGTCGTGATGCGCTTTCTGTGTAGTCCCACGTGCTGTTGACGGTTCTATTGGGCGACTCGGCTCGACTAGCAAAAGCAAACGCTTCTTTTGAATGCGCAAACGGCAACCACGAGGCCAACGCTTGCTTTAGGGAGTTACAAAAAGTTTTTTGGTACTTTCTCACGAGCAATATATTTGCAGTCGCATGCCTTGAACTTTTGTTTTTTCATCGCCCTAGCTCTACAGTGACAAAGCTGCATCAGGCAATGCTTCTTTTTTGTTTTTACTGCAGTTGCTTCTGAGGTATGCAGCTCATCTTCCTCACGTGCCCTTAGTTAGCCTCAAAACCTGAAAGCAATTTTTATAAGAGAAAGAGCCTCGCGAAGCCTCCCACGAAAAACTCCTTAAATGCGGGGCACAACGCATTTACAATAAGAATGTGAAAGCTTGACGCTGAATTTCGGTGGGCAAAATGCACGGAGCGCATCAGACGAGGAAATGAAAGTTTGTCTTGGTGCCTTCTAGGAAATGCTAGTTCAATGTAGAGATCACGAAGTTCTCTTTTTTTTTTTCGCTACTCTTCCAGCGAGTTTCAAGCGGATACAAAACATGCATCAGAAGCGAAGTTATCGACCTATAGTTTAGCGAAGTATGGATCACCCTCGAGCGTAACTTTCTCCAAGAAGTCAAACCGTATAACGTCACTGAGCGTTCGCCCGTGGGTTGAGACGTTGCATGCGTGTGTGTTTATGTGTTTTTACCATATCTTCCGCCAATCATTTTTGACCCCCTCTAGTCTTTCACGCAGGCTTCTCATGCGTCGACCGTGCCACCGTGTCAATTCTCGGGTGCGCCTTAGCAGTCATTTCGCAGCTTCTCCCCGTGATCCCGTAGCTTTAGAAGCGGGAACTGCTGATCCATATAACGGGCACTGGAGTCTGACAATCTGTCGCATTATTTCACGCTGACTGAAATGAAACGTGCGGCTCTCTAGTTCTTCACGCGCAGCCCACTGCAAGCCCCGGCCTACAGCCTTCCGTCGCTTCTTTTGCTGCAGCTACTTCTATCTGAGATGTGCTATCTGTGCGCAGGGCGCGTCTGGGGCCATGTGGCGAAATGCTGCTACGTTTGCTGCCACCTTAACAGTGAGGATGCTCTTCGTTGGTCAACCACAGCCTATAGCGGTGATCAAGTGAAAGGTTGTCTTACCACGGCTTGACCCCGTGTGCTTTACGAACCTCGGAGACGTAAAATTCCGTTTCTCGATCACTTGCCGGAGAACTTCCCACAAAGTACTGCAGAGAAAGACTACGTTGTTTGTTTCTAGCCGGTTGTCACTTTTTCTGCTATACCAATACCATACGGGATTCGTGGGTCTTTTAGCTCATCTCACGGTAGTTATTCGTCTCTCCGTTCTGTCCTATCTGGGAGGCTGCAGCTTATTTTCATATTTTTCCCCCAAAAACTGTTTGCGGCCTGCTGTAGTGTGTTTTACGTCGAACTAGACCTCTATCCGCTTTCGTTCAATGTTACCGTGGAGAAAATGTTTCGAGCCAACTGAAGTTGCAAAATACTCGAAATCAGAAAGGGGAAGGAGAAAAATATTGCGCACGAAACAGTAAAAAAGATTTGAGCTGGTCCAGCGCGACTATTTCAGACTAGCAATCTTTATTACACAGACGTTACTGTCGAACCCCCGCTGCGTGTCTGTACAATGCTGTCACGTTGGAGTGACAGTGAAGAACAGAGTAGCAAAACTATAAATCACGAAACGTACTTTTTTTTTTTCGGGCGAGCAGTTTTTGCCGAGTGTCCGCTCTTCTGGAATTTCTCTGAGATGTAGGCGCGTCATGAACTGAGCGATAACTTCAATGTGTTAGCAGATGGAATGCAGTCCCCGGAAAAAAAAGGATAAACAATACACGTGTCAATACGAGAAGCGGTCAAAAGCAGTTGCTGAAAGAAGGTGGTACGCCACAGTCGCACGCCCGTATAGTGTTCAGTGCAAGTGGTGAGGGTATACGCCTCAGTAAATTACTCACAACGTTTAGGTGTATAGAGATGCGGTTCATCTTCAAGCGACTTTTAAATCAAAGTCGCATAGAAATTGATGAGGACGAAAGTACTCAGGCCGGAAAAGTGGCATCACGCTTTCAATGGCGTGTTTCTGGGCATGTTAACCTTACTCGCAACGTGCAGTCGGGCGTTTATACGATTGGTAGCTGGAAACGAGGCAGTTCTGGTGGTTCGGAGAATCAGATTGCTTGGTGAGCGAAAAAGAGGGTTCAAATCAGAATTACGGCCTCACATCTGCTGTTTCTTTAGGCAGGCAAATTCTTCAAATAAGTTTGTTTGTATTGATATTAACTTAACATAAAAAAATAAAGGTACAAGTGTGAGCAGGTCCTGACTTTCCCCTATATTTTCGGGTAATGTGAGGAAAGCAGCGTCCGATGCAAAGACGTTGAGTTTCATGATTGACGAGATTTGTCTTCTCCAAGTACCGTCACACTCAGTTTTGCAGATTTCTAAGTTTCGTGACTTTGTGTATGGCCTGTACTTATTTAGCACAAAGAGCAGTGCTATCTGAGAACCCCAACACAGTTTTCCTTGCTTGAAGTACAACTTACGCTATTGTTATGCAGGGCAAACCAGCGATCGACCATTGTCTGTTTGTTGGTGATGTCGTGGCAGTTAAATTACGTCGTGCGGCTATAGCTTGTTTTTAAACATATTAGAAAGGTGCAGTACGCGCTGGTTCCAAACGCTTCTTCGTATTCTCAATATCGGCTCAGAAAATGTGACGCGCAGATGACGTGTAGATGTGTGGACAAGTGGCGTCTCTACGCAAAGTGCTTGTGTTAAGGTGAGCAGTAGCGGTATATGTAATGCAACCCACCTGAATTCGCTTGCAGTTTTGATAATACCGGGCACTCTATTATGTCCTGTTGGCGGATGGTAAAGATGTTTGAAGCGACTGATTCTTAGTACTAGTTTGCCTGACACTGGGCGCGAGTTTTGCAATTTATTTGCAAGCAATTGTGAGACAGATGAGGCACGCCCTAGTTTACTAGAAATTCCTGAAGTGGATATCAGTGATGTCTTAGAATTCAAGCGTGTTTCTTTCATAGATATGGTAAAGCAGTTCTAATTGTTTAAACGGGCAGCTTCCACTGCAACGCTGATTTTAGGTTTTAAGCTTATAATTCCAGATAGGATGAGTATATATACATAAGAACGCCTTGAACGATTAAAAATATTTGGCATTACACCAGTATCAAATTAAATGGATAGAAAAATTTCGCATAAACTGTGAACCAAAAATACGAACCAACTTCGTTAATGCTTACCTCGCGTTTCGGTGCGACCCTGATGGTATCATGATAACACTTGCTGCCATACACGTGATTGCCATTTATTTCCTTCAGCCTTCACTTTTAAAAAGGTTTATAGCCATCTGTAAAAAAAATTTGTGAAATGTATCCCTGCTTTTTTATTTGTTTTCGACTTTTACGAGCGTGTATGCTGAAATGTCGCAACGGCGCAGTCAAACGGGAAAGTTAAGCAACTCGGACTGGAGAAAAAAATTCCGCTGGGTTTTCAAACCCGCAGCGCTCGGTCACGCTTGAGAGAAGTGGTAGGGGCGACTACGTGTCTGTGCTGCACACGGAAAGGAAAGAAAACAAACAAGGTGCACTGAGCAGTATGCAAGCTTGTCTCAGCGTTTCTTGAAGGCGACTGATGGCCACTTAGCCGCACGCCTCTGCCAAGAAAAAAAAAGAAGAAGTAAAAACGAAGCATTACACAACTGATCTTGTCACTCCTGATAAGAAGACTTGAAACCTGAGCAGCACCGCGATCTTTTTTCGGTTGTTTTAGGGGCCGGTATAAGCGACATAAAGCTCTGTGGAGTGCCGCCAGTGTGGTTGCACGCTCAGCGAATTTCGGTGCCGAGACGTTGAGCCGTCGTTGTGGTTGCTTCCACAGGTTTGCGAAGCAATAAATGGAGTTTCCTTTGAAGCGATAGATCCCCGCCGGTTCAGTCAATAGTGAAGGTTTTCGCAACTCAAATGCTGGTGCCATATATATATATATATATATATATATATATATATATATATATATATATATATATATATATATATATACAATGATTTTAGACACGAAAAGATCTTAAGGAGGGGTGGTCGGAGAACCTCAGTCCAGGGCCCTACTGGCCTCTGCCGCCTGCCTGAGGGGGCTGATTAAGGATTTTTGTCTTGCCACGTCGGAGCGGGCGAGTTGTGCCACTCACTGTTCCATTGCATTACTGTTATTTGGCCTATCGGTGCTAAGTTTCCTGCTTACCATCTTCGAATCGTAGTTCAAATTGAACCCTCTACTAATAATGCAAATATTATAATCTATGATTTGAAGATGTATCTGCAGTAAAAGAAGGGGAAAGAGCAAGCGGCCACCGAGAGAGCCACAACGCCGAGGAAAGAGGAAATAAAGAGGAAAGAAAGCAAAAGAGGGAGATTACAAACGCAGACTGTAAAACAACGACAGTCCCGACAACCCGACAGTCCATTAGCGCTTCTCAATTATTGGTCACGTCTTTGTGTTCCTTAATTATTGATTAATTAATTGATGACGACGATGAACACAGGAGCAGTGGCACGAGCACGTTCGCGAGGTAGCGCCGAGGAGTGCCAACGATCCTGCTGTGGACGACGACGCTGGATCGAATGCTGACGATGATAGTTTTTTTCTACACGTGGACGCGATAGTGGGGAAAGTAGCTCTTAACAGCTTCGCTGTAAAAAACAAAGAAGAAAGAAAGCAGATTCCGGTAAATAGAAATTAATAACAAAAAATTCGCCGATGAATACGACACTCCCTAATGCGAAAATTGAGCGCAACTATATACGTGTTTTGTATTGGTGTGTCAATATTTTGTGTTATGATTATGTAGGTTTATATGAGGAAGAGAACACTGGGAATAGCGCGCTTTGTTCCCATACAGATGAAGCGCGCTACTGTAGCGCCTTGTCGTAGCCATCGTTTCCCGTCTCGCGAAGCTCTACGCTATTCTTATCCCGCTTTCGTTCCATCAACGACGAGAGCGGCCAGCCATCGTGGGCGAATCGTGCCATGAGTGTCAGCGGCGACAACGCCCAAGAGAGCGTCGCATCGAGCCTTACTCGTAGCTGGTCGCCATGGGCCCTTACAGCAGCAGTCATCGGCGTCACACACGCTGGTACCGCGGACTGACGACGGCGTGGACGAGCATAGCACTCCCAACGTCCCACTACCCTGCCCCCTCAACCCCTTCCCTCTGGGGGGGGGAATTGAGGGGGAAGGGAAGATGAGATCGCCCACGCGACTGCGTCGGCCGTGGTCACCGGCAACTCAGCGCATGCGCAGGCCTTTTTCTCTCCGCTCCTTCGCCGCCTCATGATTTCACTGTAGCGTTCTCCTCCAATTTCCTCCTCGCGCGCTTTTCTTTGCGCTGCGCTCCGCGTTCGCTTTCGTCTTTTGTTTTGCTCGTTCGCTCGGTTACGACACCGAGGTACGACGCCGACGCTCAACGCAGGAACGGGCGCCTAAGAGCTGCGCTCAAAAATTGCAAAGAAAGACTGAGATCTGGTCACTTGCAAAGCAAGAAAAGTACGCTACAAAAGGACCTGCGGGTGATCCGGAATAGGTTGCTCATGTCACCCATGAAATGTTCTTGCGCAAATGCTGAAGCAGAATCGTTCTATTATTGAACCATCACGCTGGGACTTTTTCGCCAGTGTACCAATAGGTGGTTTAAAGGTCGATTGCAAAAGTAGAAATTCAAGCGCTTTACTGCTTTCAAGCTTCACTTTATTCTCTAAGCTTTATCTATATCGTCACCCTTATTTCCGATGAAGCTGCTGAAAATTTCACTGAGCCCAGTTTAGGCGCGGATCACAGAACGTCGCCTGAAGCAGCCCTTGTTGTCAGGGGGACTATAATAGAACTCGCGGTCGTCAAAAACAGAAATAAAAAGCAAAGAATAATAACAACATAATGGGTATAAAAACCAGAAAACACGGTTGAGAGAGCCACAATAGCGCTGGTTCTTTCATTTCGTCATTTCCATTTATGCGAAGTTTCTTGTTAAGAGAATAAAAGAAATAATAGAGTGAAAAACATATTATTCAGGTTACATCAGTCAAGTTAGATCAGGTTACATCGGTCAGGTTACATCAATGCTAACAACATCACTCCATTCTTCCCCCCGTCATCTTTGGGCATTTCATTCTAGTAGCCTACACCAAAGAAGTTTGGTTTAATTAAGTTTCGTTTTATTCGCATGCTTTCCGTGCTATGTCTCCATTTAGAGGCAAATTCTTTGCATAGTATAGGCAATTTTCCTTGCCTTCTGATGAACAGAAATTCAGTTATAACACAAAGCCTCCACTGCATGCACTCCACGCTCAGTAAAGTGCTTCAAGCGCCTTGCTAGTGGCTCACGGAATCCGTAACAGTAAGGAATTACTTTCAAAAACCGTGTGGTTATCTGAAACAACACACAGAACATTCTAAAATAATTTGCCAAATTTTGAAGTACAGAGAAATTTCAGCTTGTTCGGGTGAGTGTTAACACATGGCAAAAAATACTTGGAACTTATCGGCGTAAATTTGTAGTTATTGAACTAGCCAGTGGTTCGTTTTAAGAGCTTTATGTGAAGGCATCAGTGATGTAATGGACACCTATACAATGCAGTCATTCAGGTGTCATTTAAACCTAATTTGGACGTAACTCAGTGAATCTGTAGAAAAGTAGACCGACTGTTTCATATCTTAAAGCAAGCATTTTTTGACAGGAACCGGAAAGGAACAGCTTCAGCTGATACCCTGTATGCTTATTTAATGCGTCCTTTCTTTTGTTACGTCCTCGAAAGCGCCCTGGAGTTCTTATAAAAACGCGCATGAGAGCGGATGTGTCATTTTGTTCGACATTAACTCAACAGGCTTGCCGCATTTAAAAGAGAAACATATCGAGCTACCGGCAGTTGAAAGCAAGTTTTAATACTTTCTTGCGGTCTGGTTGGTTCATACTTGAATTATAACCGTGCGGCGCGAGATGCACAAGTAAAAGAAACAAAGGACAGGGTAGAACGCAGGACATGACAGGACATGACAGGACATGCGCACTGTCCTGTCCTCTTTCTTCCCCTTTTATTGTACATCTTGTGCGGCACGGTTATAAATAAAGCAGGTTTTAAATTTGATTTAGGGCATCATTTTTTTTACAATCGCTCCAATTAATGATTGGAAAAGGTTAGGAAAATTGAACATCATGTTTACAAGTCTGTGCATAAGCAATAAATAGTGGCATCATAAATTTATAAACTGCATTTTCGGGCATATGTTACGCTACAACCATTTCGAAGAAGCGGTTCCAGCCATTTATTATATTATGATATCGTACAGTTAGCGAGAGTGGTCGGCGAATAATGAAAAAAAAGCTTTCTTGCTTTAAGTACCATCGACCTTTGTGATTATATGTCACTGCATTTAAGTGCATCCACATATCTGTGCTGCATTATTACTGCACCGTACACCATCGCCTGGTGCTTTGAGACGCACAGACTTTATACGCGCTGGTGACGGTCGACATTAGGCGCTTAGTAACAGGTCCGAAATAGTACAGCATCGGGAAGCGAGAAGTTCGAGGTGACATCAATGGAGAGAGACGCTGATGCAATTAATTGTATTCGACAATGGACACGTCACCCTTTCGAGCACGCTTAAACGGTAGAGGCTTTACGTCCCCCGGTTGGCACTATTGTTATACTGGCAATGCTAATGGAGCTGCAGACAAGGCGCTGTTATGCACGTCGCTCTAAGCCGCACGCAGGCACGACATCGTGAAATATTTTTGCTACCGCGCATGCGTATCGAAACCGCTAGAATGCGTGCGCAGATTTTAAACGGATTTTCACAGAAATAATCATAAAAGAGCTCCTTAGTTTTCCGTATATGCATTTATTACTTTGGCTGCTCTGGAAACCGTGGCTTTTTATTGTTGGCGCGACGTATTCCTTTGAAGCCTTTGCACACCACCGCGTGAACGGCGTGAAGCGACTCGTATTTGCCTATTCTGTGTAGTCCAACCTGTCCCTAGCGCGAAGCGTTTTGTTTTCGCAAAACACGAATGCAGCAGGTCTTGCTTTTGCAAAACGCCAACCGCTTCGTTCCGCGGTCTCCCGGGTTGGGCGACTATTTAAAGTAAGGCCTTTGTTGCCTAACCCAGCAAGGCTTGTTCTGGTGAGGTGGAAGGAACTGGGGAGCTCTAACGATGGAAGTTATGGCTGGGTTGATTTGTCGCATAGATACAAGGCTAACTGTTGTAAACTGGCACTGCGCATTCCCCTACAATAACACCGGAGCACTTCCTTCGAGGATGTTCGGAAAGCTTTGAAATTGAAAATAAACGCAAGCGTCGCAGTGTATACCCCTCACCCTGTCTTTTGAGAGGAATGCGGCGTCACTTTGGATGATTGGGGCATATTACATGTGGCCCTATAAGTCCTAGAAGTTATAAGCGGCCGGTCGACATTAAACGCAAACAGAAGGGTGAGTCTTTTGATCCCCCTGCTGCTTTTACCTCCGCCAGCTTTGATACAATGGCATTTGCCGACACTGGACATATACGCGCAGGGGCAGGAAAGAAGAAGCTTCATGTTTCTCAGTTCGGTTCTCAGCAGTTCTGTTGCAACATATTTCATGTTTCTCCTTTTCCTTTGTTGTCCTTCCCAACTATTAGTCAGTACTCTTGACTTAGTCTTTAATGAGGACGGACCTTTTCTTGCAAGGACCTAAGACTATAGCACGAAAGGTAAAGTTGTTTTATCGTCCCTAAGACATTTAACGTCTACTAGCGGCACGCTGCGCCGCTATCCCATTTTTAGTGAAGATTAATCCATTGACCATCTCGGTTTCTTTTAACGCCAAGACAGATGCGCTGATTAGTGTATGCACTAGCTATCTTTGGAACATTCTGCAATTCCTTGCTACGCTTTTCATTGCCTCGAATACTAAGCAGATCGCATATATATATGTATATATATATATATATATATATATATATATATATATATATATATATATATATATATATATATATATATATATATACATGGGGCGTGTCTGCAAGCTTTATTTATATGTGGCTCATCCGACCACAATATTTATAGACTTTTACACTGTTATATACTTGTATTAATTATTCTTGTTCTCAGTAACGCGAAGACCTCCATGTGCGACGTGCTAAAACGGAATCGCAACGAAATGTATTTGCTACGTTGAGAAAAGGCTGGCCCACCAGCTGAAACTTCAGGAACATATTGGGCAAAACCAATGTTTGTAGTAGTCTTTTCTCTGAAATTGTGCCGCCTGGCCAGCGGGATTCATACGCTGCACGATACTATATATGCCCGTATTTGGTGAACTATATTTGTATGTCATATATATATGAAACCATTTTTTTCTAAACCTCACCTATAAATTGCCCTTTAGGACTAGGGTGTAAATAAACAAACAAAGAAATTAAAACAAACAGAAAGACAAAGATACAAAAACAAGTAAACGTGCATAATGATTGCTTCGTTTTTGAAATAATAAATAATAAGTATTCCACCATTGAGGGAGGCTGAGCGCATAAAAGATCAATAAATTTTAGCGACTGCTTCAATTTATGCCATAAGCGCGTGGCCTACAGCGACCACAATAGGATGAAGCATTGCTCCTTGTGGTGGAGCTGCGGTGGTGCCGATTGGTCTCTTCTCATACACTATATAGACTCATAAACGACCTCTCAAAGCGGGACGGTGCGTGAAAACCTCAGGGCCGCCACAAGGCATTGCTTTAAAGCTGGGATTGAATACGTTCGCTCTTACTGGACTCACAATGATAGTTGAGATCGCGGCCAAAAATATTCGTAAGCTTACCGAAATGAGAAAACCTTCATTTCACCAACGTTTGTCACACCGCATCACGTTTCATTAATGCGCCTAAATTACTTTTCAAACACATATCTGCACAAACGCACACACACGTCCCACAGTAACTCTGTATTGGCTTATGAGCGACGGCGTGTGGAGAACTTCTAATTAGGTATGACCACCCAGTATATATCGACGTGCACGTTAATCTAAGTGTAGGAGCGGCCACTGCGGCAGAGAGTCGAACGGGCGACCTCTTTCTCACCAAGAGAACGCCATTAGCTACTGCCGCTCCAGGTAGGTAGGCTGGAGTGGGCTCTTTGCTTTAATCGAGATCTTGACGGAAGCCCTTCTGGCCGGGATGAGACATGACAAAGAAATACGTACACCGACCAAGTAAAAATTGACCCGCGGCACACCATTAGGTGCCTCTGTCTCGGTGACCACTGCGAATCTGATAATGGAATGGCCGGAAAGCCGCGCGTTCGCTTCTTTCAGCCCATCACCAAAAATTTTCCTGCGCTACGTTGACGATTGTTTTTGCGTAATCTGGCATTGTCCTTTGGGAGCTTTCACCACAGGTCTAAACAATCAAGCAGATTCCATTCAGTTTACGGTTGAGATGGAGACAGACCCGAAACTGGCTTTTTTTGTATGTGTTGGCGAAAAGAAGCAATGGTGCGCTTTATTTCAATGTTTTCAGACAGAGTACACACACTGCCGGATACCTAAATTTCTTGTCTGTGCACCATGACGCTCCCAAGAGGTCAGCAGTTGCTTTGCTGTTGGGCCGCGTGAGCCGCATTTGCACGAAACCTGAAGACCTAAATTAGGATGTGCATGCAATCAGGAAAGACCTTTCAACCAGCGGTTACACTCCAAGAAAAGTTTACACCCTTTGGGGTGTATATTTGCCACACAACATTAATCGTCATCTGTCTTGCCCGCATTTTCTTTCTTTAACGCTGTGATCCCGGTACTTCCAAGTCACGAACGGCATGCGCGTTATCAGCATGGCAGAGCATTCTCGACAGGAAAGCATCGAGCGCAGCGTTTTTAAGAAAGGAAACGCAAGAAAGAGAGATGACGATTATTGTTGTGTGGCAGGTATACACCCCAAAGGGTGCAACTGTTTTCAGAGTCCATGAATGCGGTGGAACACCGTTTCTTCAGCCCTTTCCCAGCTGGCAGTGCCCGTCCAAGGAAACGCGCTTCCCCTCCTCACGTGTCCTGAATAAGCGAGATCATATCATGCGTGCTGCGTAGATATGACTTCCAGTTGGCTCATGTTCCTGCGCACAAACTTAGGCACGCACTCGTTGGTGGGAAGGGTCAGCTGCCGAAGGAAGCCTTTCCTGGCGTTTTTTACAAGACATCCTGCGCGGATTGCGATTGTATCTAGATATATGGTAGACGGGCAACTTTAAACAGCAGCTGCGCCAACATCAAAACGATATGGATAAGAAAAGAGTGACTTCAAATGCTTTGGCAGAGCACGCAGCAACGACTACGCACAATATTGAATGGATGAAGTACAGTCTAATTGGCCAGGAAACAAACTGTAAGTCACATCTGTACCTGGAGTCTCTCGAGATATCATCAACTAACATCAGATACAGATAACATCAATCGAAACTGAGGAACCCTACCCCCGTCTTACGCGCGGTGCTGGTGCCGCATGCTAAAGCCTATACAGGCACATTAACTTTTTGTCACCCCGTTGTGAACAAGGATTCCATATGAAAGCCGAAGCGCCTTCTCTTTTAATAAGCTTTACTTGGTCGGTGTACGTCTTTCTTTCTCCTGTTTGCTATGCTTATACGAGAACCCAACCAGGTGGCAACTCTCCCGAGTTGAGATCGCAGAACAAGCAGCGATCTCGCACTAAAGAAAGGAACTGTGCCGTAGAGTGGTAGGTTACAAAAGGGAAGCACCGGAAGAAGAATCCGACTTGCCAAAGCGCCGAATCAAAAGAATGAAACACGGATGTGATATGTATTTGCTATACAGGCACAAAAAGCGCCGACAGCGATTCAGACGTGTCTTTTTTTTTTCGCTCTCTCTAGCCGAGGAAGGGACGAGGAATACGCTTCTCGCAGTCAAAGGAGACCGGGACGGTTCCTGGCGAGAAAATTCTGAAGGAATCTCTGGCTGGCACGAAGCAAGAAACAACGTCCTCTATTGGTATGCGTGCAGCCAGCAAGGAGCAAGTCGGTCGTCGCGCTCTCCACCGAAGGCGTCATGTCTTAAACGCACGAAGCGGCTGTAGGTGGCCAACAGCGCGCGCCCGCACGCGCGAGGGAGAGTATGACGTGAGATCAATAGCAGGGTCTACTGGGCAGCGACTGGAATATATCCTCTGTGAGCGAGTGCGGAATTGCTCAGAGGGAAACAGGCTTTCAGCTTCTGAGAGCCGTGTAGAGCGGGATATCGTGCTGCCTAAACGCAGTGCTTGCATGCGCAGCGTGCAAAGAATGGCGACGTGTTTTGGTGCCGACAAAGCTAAAGCTCCTTTCACTTTTCTCGCCAGGCTGGTGTATTTCTTGGCACGTAGGACAGGGCAGGAAGTGTCCACTCCGTTTCCAGTTGTAGCGTTCGGCGCCACGTTGCAGCCATGGATAATGCTGCCTGTCATCGAGAGTTACCTTCTGAAACATTATTTACTGAGTCATTGCTGAGTACACCTAACTCTCGCGCTTTCCGTCATGGTATGAGCACGCATGCACAAGCTCGTCAAACCGTCGAGTCTGCGGCAATATTAGAAGGCAAAGACGACAGCTCGGCACAAAGGGAGAAGGGATGGTTGCTTGATAATTTGCAACAGCCATCAATGTGGCACATTTGTATACTAAGAACATTAGAACGACAGAAAGCTGAGCTAGTTGGTAAGGATTCATTATGCAAAAAAAAAAACTGAGGCGTGCAGACAGGACACAAGAGTAGAGAAGTGGACAACACGAACGCCGACTAGCAACTGTCAGCGCTCCCTTCAGTTGTCCCGTCAATGTCCGTCACCATTACCCACAGTTTTCGCCTGGTGCGCTCCTGCTCCTGTGGTTACATTTTAGTCGTGCGGCAATTTCAAAGAAGCTCTTTTCCCGATACGCAGGGCGGTACCGCGTGCGGCGTCTATGGCGTCCAGTGACGACGTGTATGTCAGAAGGCTCAAGGCCTACACCATGCTCACGACTCTGGTTTCAGTTGCTCTGGGACGGCTCTTCTGCCGCCGGGGATAGTGCTACGGACCAACATGAATGCTTACGAAGAGCCCGGTGTGTGGTGAAGACGACGACGATGTGAAGCTAGCGCGAGTACTTTGGCCAAGTGAAGCGTATCTCTTATAGAATATATTTGTATCTGGCTTCTGGTCTGCGTCTTTCTAAGCACAATATCACGCCTGGCCTGGAAGGAAATATTGTGAATATCCAACGCACATTTCCCAATTCTATGTTAGGAAAAGCTTTTATGAAGTGGCTAATGAAGTGCTATTAATTTTCCCATTTCATTCCTACACGCTTGCACCTTCTCTCGCACACCCGTGCTTGGAAATATTATAGCTGTTATAGTTTCGCCTTGCATTTCTCATTTTCCTTTCTATTTATTTTTAATACACTGGCCACTTAGCGGCCGATCCCTCGTTTCGAATATGTCCAATAAATAGGGATTATGATGTTCAACAACACGTAAGGCTAATCTTAAAGAGTTACTTGACTTTGGCATAATAGAAGTATATATGTGGCATTGCGGCGTTATGGGTAGGAATGTAGGCATAGGAGGCTTAGAAAGGTGCGCTTTATTAAGGAAATTGCTCTCTTCCTGACGTAGGTATTTGTTGCAGTGAATGGATGGATGGATGCAAAACTTTAGTGAAGGTCCTGAGGTACGCGACTCAGCGCGCTGCGGGCCGCTCCCACGTTGGCACAGTCACAGTGTTGCAGTGAAGACATTTCGGTATAATTTGTTTTATCACTGCGTAATTCCATTGAAAACCAGGCCAGCAGCCTGGACTCCTATAAGGGTAATAAGATGGGTAGTGCTGTTCTGCGCGCCAGCTATTGGGTAAGACAGAAGCAGCACTCAGCAAGCAGCCGTGGCCAGGAAATATTGATATATTCTGTTAGTAGTCTAATAAAATTCCCTTTAGCAGAAATGTCTGGGAGCGATCGCGAACAAAGCCTTGCTTTGAATGGAAATCATAAAAATGCACGTGTAATAGTTGCGCTCCCGCTGGCCGAACATTGCAAACGTTGCATGTTCTGCGCCAAACTTGACCGAGATCAATTGCCATGTCATAAACAGACGGGATATACGGGGCAAAGAAACGGTCACGTCAGGAAGGAGTTCAGGAAATTATCCAAAAGAAAAACGTTGGAACAAAGCTTTGCAGTCATCCATCAGTGAAGGAGGTCTGGCAAGATTAAGGAGAAGAGAGAGAGAGAAAGAAAATACGCATTATATCGCGAATTTTCATTTTTTTTGTACTTACAACCTTTACAACCAAGGATTTTACAACTTAAGGGGAACCGCCACATGCAGTCACGCAGTAGTGTTCCATTTAGCAGTCATGAGACCACCCGACATGCAAGGCTTCTCTCAAGTTCAATTAGCTGAGATTCGTTTGTTTAGAGGACACGTGACACATACTTGCAACCACGGTCATAAAAACAGAAGTGATGGAATGGTTTTAAACCCCATCGGACTTATTCTTGCAGCCTTTTTTTCTTCCTTTACACCTCTGACGTTTCACCAATGCAAAATTTGTTTGGGAAATATAGTCTCTCTGCTGAATTACATAGCTTTGAATAGACTTTCTATCAATCTGTGACCTAATGTCATGCAAAAATTTGCAAGGGTATATTGTGGATATTATAGATAATCACTGTGAATAAAAGGATAACGAGCGGTATACTGTATTCTGAGAGGTGTTCTGAGCATCAAATACTAGAGACATTCCACCCGCATATCATGCACGGAAGGAAGCTATGGGGCATATAGAAGTACCAATATCTCCAACCTTCAAATGCGTGCATTGCTACATGGGACAATTGCTGCAATGAAAACGGCCCCATACCTACTTTACAAAGTCATTCGCCATATACGCTGCTCTACAGGATTTCTGGCAGATGCAGGCAGTGGTTTACGTGGCTCAGCCCCGAAGAAACGATGTTGTTGGGTCGGTGTACGCTTATGATCATTCTTACTGGTTGGTAGCCTGCGAGAAGGGAAAATGGGCTGTGCGACAAAACAGAAAACAATACACGGCCTTGATGCGTTCAGGCAAGAAAAGTGAAAATAAGGACAAAAACGTGTCGCTAGTAAGTCACGTATTAGTGAAACAAAGTAGAAAGGTACACATTGAAATCTAAAGATAAAGAGCATGCGAATGCGAAAGATAGGGAAAGGGGGGTTTTCAGCTTTAAAAACCAACGAAAAGAAAGTAATAGAATGACTGCGAAGTTAATAACGAGTAATTTATTTAGGCTAGCCAACCGTGCCTCTTTTCAAGCTTACCAACCAAGTCCCCAAGCCACTGTGCGTCTGCTCACACCATTCGAAGTTCTTTTTTCTGGCCTCGGACTATTGTTTTTTCGGGGCAAGTAAAAAGAAAATAAAGACAAAACGTTTGCCGTAAATTTGAATTGGTTTCCAGAATTTCCCCTTTATATATTTTGAGGCGGGATAAAGAGAATATCATTCAGGGTAGCCCACGAAAAGAAACACAAGTGCTCACCTCGTTACGATTAACAAACTTGCCTGTGTTACTCTCTTTCTTCACTTTTTCGATCGAGATACTTGTAACTTTCGCACAGAAGCAAACGGTCAGCGGAGCACGGATGAAAAACGCACAGCAAAAGGGCTATGCGCCTACCCAAAATGAAATAAAAAGAAAATGGTCGAAATTATTTTAATGTGCCTTAAGTACGGGTACCGATATAGCAGATGTCGTAATTCATTGCCCACGCGACTGGCGATATCCAATTTAAGCTTCGCAGCTAAGAGGCGAAGGTATAAATGAGCAGGCAGATTCACCCAGATTTATTATATTTATGCGCTTCCCCGTAGGGCTGCCTCCAATAAACCTAGAGACGGAAACGTAACAAAATGATAAAAGTGGGGATCTGGTAATCTATTCAAGCGGTGCACACATGTTGAGCCCGTGAGACTAGGCGTGCCATCTACGCGGTAGCAAGGGGCCGGTGGCTTAAAATTAGCATAATCCTAAAGTTCCTGTAGCCAGCGCAAAAAAAAAAGAGAAGTTTAGCCTGGAGGGCGAAGCATTGAAAGCGATGGCAAGTTTCATCGTTACGCTCCAGCTCCTCGCTCGGCATTTTAATACGCGGAGGCAACTAGGCGTGACGCAGCAGCACGCGTAACAACCGCTTCCGTGATTCAGCAATAGCGCCCTGGCCAGGCGTGTCGCAAATGCTCGCGCGATGAGGAACGTCGTTCAGGCGTCGCGCTTCGACAGCAGCGCGGGAAGACACCGGACGAAAAGGGCCTGCGTCTCTCAGCGTCCAATGAAATTATATAGGTTTGACGTTTTCCATCGGTTCCGCTCAGACAAGTGTGGCACACGAAGGTGAGGTATGCGTACAGCTCTTCGGCAGGAACGCCGAAGTGTGTTGCCGTACAATGCTCCCGCCGGCAGAGGAAGCCAGAAATGCTTGCCTGACTCCGGCACAGCCGATTGAACAGAGCGTGACGGTGCGTTCGTATGACTCGGTAATATTTTTTTTCTTGGCGCGAAGCGACTTGCGTGTCTTGGGAGGCCTTCGAATCATTCATTCGAGGGCCCTGCATGCGCCCTCAACACGAGAACATCATGGCGGCAGCGGCGGCACCGACGCCGCGAACGCGCCTCGTGTGTCTGTATAATGTGTATACCAATACGGCTCGCTGGCAAACGCAGCGGTACTATTCATACTCGCTATGATCTATGTCTCGAAAGACGTCGGCAATCACGCCCCGTCAAAAGCGAAGACAAATTTATGCTTGTGGCCTTTGTTCTAGGAGCTATTGCGTGCCACAGGTGCCGCTGATATTCGCTTGCGATTGGTACAAGCAAAAATGTTCGTCCTGCGAAAATACAGTACGCTCTACGCGTCAAAATGGGCTAGAGCGTGCGCGCAATTCAATATC
This sequence comes from Dermacentor andersoni, assembly GCF_023375885.2. Lineage (NCBI taxonomy): Eukaryota > Metazoa > Arthropoda > Arachnida > Ixodida > Ixodidae > Dermacentor > Dermacentor andersoni. Next base: position 105,261,556 of record NC_092817.1, on the reverse strand, counting down.
CGTGCGTAGAATTGTGAGGGGAAATGGCGGGCGATGTTCAATGGGCCGAAATTACCAGGCCTGCTTCCTCCTTAGTATATTGGCTTTGGTTGTATGTCTCTGAATATCCTACTAGTAGAATGAAATATATTTTTGGGGCGTTTAAGGCTTGCGTTTGCACCGTGTACCTATCAATAGTAGCGAATGTGCTTGTTTTCTGGCCTGCCAGAAAAGATCGTGACTAGCCAGCGAGCATTCTGCAGGATGCTTGGCACTTGTGCACAATTTGCAATGTGCGCAATACGTGGGCCCGGTGAAATATGGAACTGCGGACGACATATGTCATAGGGTACAGGTTGACTGCTCGTACCGTCGCTCCAGCTTAAAAACCGAGTTAAAGAAAAAAGCGAATAGCATTTAGGTCGCAAGGTCATTACTGCGTAAAGTATTACAATTATTCGCAAATGGCTAGGCCTTAGGAAAAACACAAATCCGTCGTACATTGCAAAAGGTGATCTTAAAGTAGGCGTTCACTAATAAAGCTTTAACAATGACTGAATGCAGTCAGGCCGTGTTGCGGCGCTCCAACTTTCCTGCATTCTATCGTACATTCTTGTGCTATTTTGACCTGAAAAGTAAGACCTGCGAAAATGAACCAGAGCTTTACTTGTTATTCGGAATTATGGGCAACGTGCACGATTGTGTTTGTATCAAGAAACCTTGCATATTTTTTTTCGCACTTGCAACATCTATCAAGGATACTTGCAGTTGTACTGGTTTGGCTGATTAAGCTTATGGAAAGAAGTGGCGTGCAGAGACGATAAGAGAAGCCAGACACGGACAAATGAACACTACATAAAAAGTTTTAACATATTTCAGTGTGGTGTATCGTACAAAACGCCGATGACACCCTCTTGATCTTGGAAACAGGGCTGAAAACATTCATGAGCTATTGAAAGGTGCACAGGTTATGCCATATCAAGGTGTAAGCGTAGAAGTGTGTATTCTGGTAACGTTATTACAACACATTACGACGTAAAAGGTACTTCAGTGTTAAAGGGGCTCATAGTTGGTGCTTTCCGCCGGAGATCGCCAATCTTATTCGGTGTGAGGATCACACTATATTACAGACCGAAAGGTATTCCTCTTGTTTCTCGAAGAAAAAAAAAGAAGAATCAAAGTGATCCTAACTTTCTTCATGTTAAGAGCACGGGCTTTTCGCGGAGTCTCAATTAAGCGAACACCGCTTTTCCTCCTTCTCCTCCCTTGCTGCTCTGCAAGTCAGCAAGAGAGGGTAGATATATACTCTACAATAGAGAAAGTGGAATAAAGCAAAACTAAACAATCAATGAAGCCACTAACAACTTCCCGTATAGGTCAATCTTACGTCACCACCAGTACCGACACAGGGCGCAGCCTGTGACGAAGTGAATACGTATACGAGGTGGCCTGATGGCGCTTCCTGAAATGTTGGCCGCGTTAAAGAAGAAGAACCGATCCGTTTGGAAAGGTCGCGGCATCTGGAATGTTAATTTGTTAGCGTTTTCGTTAGATAAAAGAGAAACACAGAAAGCAAAAGAAGCAAAAGAAGGCACAATAGTTAGGAGGAGATAAGGCGGCTCACAGGCATGTAGAAGAGCCGTAGGATTAGTGTCGGTTTGATTTGTCTGCCGGAGCGTGGTCCTCGAGTTTGGCCCTGTTGTTCTAGCACTCAGTATTGCACCGAGGTTTGCACGCCCGGTGATAGTTTGCCGCAGGCGAACTTGATGAGCTTTGGAGATTACCACTGCAACACGGTGCTCCGACAGGGGCGCTACTTAGCAACGGCTTATGCAACCCCTGTGCTGTTCTGTTTTCTGATACACGCTTCATCTACTCGGAGTGCAGTGTTTGCACTACGATAGCAGTGTTTACTTACACATTAACTTTGTGCTAATGTAGACCACGAAATCTTTCTGACAATGGACCGTGCAGAAATACAGGATCTCAAACTGAGAAAATCCAAGCATGCACACAAAGAAGCATTGAGTGCATTCAAGGAGCTTTTATCGACCCAACTTCGTCGCTTTTCCGTATTCCACACATTATGAAAGGCGCTCGGATTCAGCAGAAAAAAATAGGTGTGGGAGCCCCTCAACTGACAATCTTGTGAATAAGACGGTAAGTTATTGACCGTAGGCTGTAATATCTAGAAGAGAAGAATTCCGGCTCAACCTAACTGACGATGTCTCTCGACGTTATTGCGATTCATTCAAGTGATGTAGCAACACGACGCATTGATGGCGACGCTTTTATTCAGAAACTATAGAAATCGTTCTGAGGTTTACATTGCTTCGTCTACACGCGAAATGCAATGTCTCCGGGATCGGCCCCTTTTGTTATGGCGCTCGCTCGCCAATTTCGGCTATGAACACGACTGTATGGCAACAACGCGTTGACAACAACGAAATAACGAAGAAAAAAATGCAACTCCTGGTATTCCAAGTAACGCATTTCGAGCCGTTGTAAACACAGCGGTCCGTTCCTCACCGATGCTGCGTGCAAAATTTCTTATTCGTCTGTCGCGGCATTTCGGATTTGCTCTTGTAGCGGCTTGTTTCCTTAATATACGAGTACCATGCAGCTTTCTGTCACGGTAAGCGCCTTTGTTTAGTAACCTTCTTAATTTTACCGGGATATCAAATTCAGTTATGGTGGGTGTTGGGTTGAAAAATATATATATTTGCGCTTCTTTCTCGTAGTGCCCTGATATACTGCATAGTACATATTGGTTAAAGGGACACTAAAGTGAAAAATGATTTCTTCTGCATCAGTAAATTACCGCTCTACAACACCAAAAACACCACTTTTACAACGATAAGACGTTTGGTAAGCCAGAAAAAGTACAAGAACGAAATACGGGTGGCGACGCCAACTTAAGTCCTCGCGCCTGGTGGCTGTGACGTCTCGGATTTTGATGGCATCTTCTAGGGCCTATTTAATTATATATAGCGGTACAGATTGACTACATTGTGTTCTAAAGGAACCAAATATTAAGCATGGCAAGTTTCGGCAACCTTTACTCAGCCTACGCGGCCCAAATGTGAAAACATACTTTAGAATCCCTCACGTCATGCTGACGTACCGGTGCAGGGGTTTCGGCGCGAAATTCAAATACTAATACGTGGAGCTTCATTTTCTCATCTAATAATCAAACTATTTTTTTTAAATGACTGCCTACAGGGTTCTCAAAGAATGCTTCATTAGTCTACACTGATTTATTGTTTCTCTTTAGTGTCCCTTTAAGTTGTTTTGTGCGCGATATCTTGTGTTTGTACGCCACACGTACCAGTGCGACAGCAGGCACTTGTGGCAAACTGCGCTGGCGGCTGATATCACTTGCGTTTTACCCTGCAAGGTGGAACGAACGGTTGCATATTCCACTTGCCGTTTTTAGTGGTAAAACCTTGCGAGAAGACTTGACTTTGTTCTGTAAGCTCAGAAGAAGACAAAATATATTGATGATTGCCTTATACGCTAGAATAGGTATATATTTTTTAAATATTTCTAAAGCGCGGGAACACACGACATACTTGTAAAAGGACCGGCAAAGAAACAACGAAGTGTGCGCGAAGTACATAGATGACGCCCCTTTCTTTTTTTCACCCTGAGCAAACTGTGGCGTTCAATGACTCAGACATGAAAATCGCACTTGAAGTTGTTTACGCTCACGCATAATGAAAACGCAAGTAGTCCTCGTGCTGTGCGATGGATAGGCTTCTGTCACAGGCGTTGCCGGGGCTCGTGCAATTTTTTTCTGCTTGAATGATTTCTCGGGTCACGGGATCCCCGTTGCGCTCGCTCACAATGATGCATTGAGAGCAGTCACGTAAGGATAGACGTCATCAGTCTTTGTAGCGGGTGTATGCAGGTGCCTTCCTCGCATATCGGAACGCTGTAGCGCGGCACTCTTTCAGCGGGGCCGCTGCGGTGGAACGTGTCCGAGCCATTTTGCGGACCACGTTGACTCTTGCAGACGCGCAGAGAAAGATGGCGACGCTTCAAGGGCAGTGATTGGTTATTCTGGCATATCGTATGGCTTCGGAAGTGGTGTACTGTAGTAATAAAGAAGAAAGGACAAGAAAAAATGAACCCCATTGGCCATGACGATCTGATGCAGAGCACGACGTCACCGGTTATTGGGTCCCCGACGTGACAACTGAGTTTTCGAACGTGCGCGCAATCTAAATGCACGCGTGTGACCGAGATACGGATTGGCGTTATAAGAGCACGGGTGGTGAAAATAAATCTACGGAAGTCCACTGCGCCACCTTCGAGAACCCCTGGTTTACTAAGCTCCATTAAACCCGTTTAATGATATGTGAACGTGTATGCGCATATTTCGAGGTCAAACGGGAAGGGCAAGATCATGCTTTCTGTCAAAACACTGGCCAACCTATTATGGCCTGCTGCTTATGCTGACCTCTCCATCCATAAATCATGAGACAAGAAGTATTTCATGTTTCTTTGCTAGATTAAAGGGGGCGGGGGGTCAACGTACAAATGTGCTTTCGCTTCTAGTAAACGGAAAATGAAAGTACCGATCATAGGTGTACAAATACAAAAATGTGCCATATACAATAACATTTTTAATAGCATTTAAATATTGCCATAAGAAAGTTGCGCAAGCGAGGAATGTGTGAATTTTGCAGCACTCCTAAAAATAGTCTCCTTCCAGTTCAGATGCATTTCTGGCGCCTAAGTTCTGGTGTTGACATAACCGGTTTAATATTACATAGTGAAAACTTATAATGTATAGTTTGACCTAAACGAGAGACACAACGTGGCAATTGGCAACGCTGCAGACATTCGTCTTTGTGCTGCTGCGAAAAGTGGTATCCTCACTTTCGTGGTAGAGAGGTAATTCAGGTCACTTTCAAGCTCTCACAAGTATGTAAGAATAACTCCGCAGCCAAGGCACTCATTTCTGTCTGAAGAAATCAACTTTATCGTTGTAAAGCAGGTCTGAGTGTATGAAATAGGGCATGAGTATGAGGATCAGCTAAAGTGGGTATCAAAGGCACTACAAACAGTCGTTGTGTCCTTTTCTCACGGACATAAAACAGCAGGGCTGTGGGAAGGAGCAGCGTGCACTTTCCAAAGGCATTTGCGTCGATATGTCCGTCATGATTGTCATGAAAGAGGCAGTGTAACACATTTACATACCTTGCTTTTACGATATACGTTTCCTCACCGTAATAGACAGAGGATCATTTTTCTTCACTATTCAATGGCCGCTAATACAATGAGCAGGAAAGGCCAAGCTGACGCCGGGTAATAATTCCGAACTGTATTTTTGTCAGAACGCACCAACTTCCGAGAGTTAAAAGAGAAAACGACTGCAATGGATCTTTCTGAACGCGTACGAAGAAATCATTCTGACCATGTGTGCGGAGGAAACAGAGGCCAGACAAGTCACAAAACTTTCAACAGAACGTTGCTCGGGAGATTTCTCAGCACCAAAGAACGCGTACACAAGAGTAAATGGCACCGTCAGATGAGCGAGAGACTCAGCGCAATAATAAGATACGCTACCATCATCGAACGAGCCAGAATCAGCGTTTTCACATCGGTCATCTTGCCTGCCTCAAATATATATACAATACTGTATCGGGATGTCGGACACAGACGCGTTTCCTAGAAGTGTTAAGGGAGGCAATGTAAGAGGCAAGAGTCAACCAGTTCCAGGTCTACGGCATTTTCTCGAGCCCGAAAGCGTACGCGGTCAAGTGTGCGGAAGCGCGGGGATGCGAAAACGAGACGCGATTGTGATCGGGTGTGCTTCGAAGGAAGCAAAATACACAGACGGCATAGTTGCGCTTGGCAGCGCCGGGGAAGTGGGGACGTCATACGCGGTATACGAATGCCGCCCAGACAGACGACAGCTACTGCGCGTACAAAACATCGCGACTGCCGTGCTTGAAGAAAACTAAGTGGTGCACCAGGAATTTCCCGACGAGTGCCGACAACCATGAAAGCGATAGGCAATCCGTGGGGCTGGCTATATTGGAGAGACGGGACGCTTCTGTCTCTTTTATTTGTTGTAGGAATATTTGGCATCGATAAAATGCTGAGTCGAAAACTTGTGCAATCATATGAACGGCTCGCTGTAACTAGGTCACGTGACCCTTACCGCTCTCTCTCGTAGAACTGTATGAGAAAAAATGGGGAAAATATGCGGAAAATGTGGCTTGTTAGTAGGAGTGGCCGAAGCTGCGAGTGACATCTAGATGGTAATAGTGTTTTCTTTATATACATATAAAGAGATCCATCATTTTATCTTCCAAGACATTAAACTTATGTCAGACTACTAAGCTTTTGCTTCCTAATTTGAGATCATATCCGTAATGTGCGATTCTAAACAAGCGACAGAGAGGGGTTAAGACAGTATTTAACAAAAGCAGAAAAAAACAACTTGATTTTGTAATCTTGACGCAAAAATTGGGATGCAAGCTTAAAATTAAATGAAAAAAAGAAAAGAAAAACAACGCAATGAGCACTGATTTGCCAAACAAGTCGTCGCCAGGAAAGAGTTGCCCAAAGAGTATTACGCGTAACGATGTCTTAAAGCCCAGAGAGCGACGGCTTGCCTTTACAGCCTGTTGTACAGTATTCGGCCTTTCGTTATTATCGCATTTTGATGGGTGCTTTAGAGATTACATTCCGCAATCATATAAGACACACCACGGCAGCTTAGTCGATGTGACGTTGCCCTATGGAGCTCGAGGTTGTCTTATAGGCCATAGAATTCTCAAGTTTCCATAACTATAATTTCTAATTAGTAGCTTAAACTAACACGTTAGAATCTCGAAACCGAGGCTAATGGTTCATATTTAGTATTTTTTATTTCATATTTAGCCGCAGAACGAAATTTCTGTGTTTGCATGGCTGTCTGCCTTATTCAGAGCACTCTTGAGCACAGAGGACAATAGAGCAATTATTACCGCGACGAATCCGGCAAACCGGCCGGCGAAGGGTGGGTGACACTGGACAACAGACGTTGCGCCACTCGAACACTGGGCGCCCTATTGTCTGATGCATAATGCAAACTTTGGCCGGTGATTGCATACTATTCATGATCTTCAAATGATAGGGTAGAGGACCTCCACGCTCCCATCAAATTGTCGGCCAATGATCCCCATTTGGAGCTGCAAGGGCGCTGAGCGCACTGCTGAGGAACAAAGCCCGGGCAAGTTGAGAAGTTGAGGTTGATGCGCAGTGTCTGCATAGCTCGGTGCCTGCGCATGTAAAGTCAGCACGTTTGGAGAGTAGATAGCTTTGGCGTGATGTTATGTCACTTTGGTTCAAGCGTAATTATTCACGAATGACTGGCTGTTGAACATGGGAAGCTTAAAGGCGCACAGCGTACGAAAGCGTGATTCTCTTTATTGGACAGGCATCACGTCGAAATATTGGTGATTATTTTGCGCACGTTGCCATGCGGTGTACTGAAAGGTTATCTTACTGATTTATTTAGCATATCCTCCAGTGTTACAGTACGGGACGTTACAGGAGGCGCGATTACGGGTAAACGCGGACCATTTTGCAGATTTTTGTAAATCGGCAAGAATCGCTTAGTGCCGCAAGCGAATGTCGTGAAAACCACGACAGCTTACGCAGAAGCCTGCGAATTTCGCTTGAGAGCCAATCGGTCGTGTCAAGTCCAGCATTGGTTATGTTCGTTGCTCAGAAATTATGGATGTCACCTCCTCTGAGCCCCGTCATGTAAGCTGAAATTTCGCAAGCGTTTCTTCAAATTTCTTTGGGAATAGAATCTCCGATGTCAAACAAGACGCATTGCCAGGATAGTGTTAAAATTGGTGCTAATGGATATTACAGTATCAAACTGGGCGACACCGGTACATCTGCACCATTATTATTACAAGGACGAAGAAGGGACGCTCGTGTTTCATCTCTCTTCTTCGTCCTTGTTATTAGTGCGCGCTCTACGTTATAATAATGCTAATGGATAGCCTCGGGTCGGATCGTCTCACACATCTAAATGAGATGGTGTAACGACCCCCCCCCCCCCCCGGCTTTTTTATTATGATAGCGTTTTATTTAGCTCTCAAAGAGAAATGCGGAAGGGGGATATGAGGCCCGTTTTGCGAAGTTTCCCTATGAAGAGCGTTCTGTTTTTTCAGAATGGTGTCCGTTATTGAACATATCTGCCAAGCTGGCTAACAAGCAAGCTACAAAGTCACTGCCAGTTACTTGCCTTTGAATACGCCCTATTACAACATTGGACATTGTACAGAAGTTTATCGGAAGAACAAATGCAGTGTAAAACAAACTGTCGTCTTTTCTGAACAACTTGGTATACCGTGCTGGCTTGTCAGGGGCATAACTGTCCGAAAAAATGTATCCCTTTGTATGGAGTGTCTTTGAGTGTAGCACGCTTTGTGTAACGTTCATAGAGTGTCGCAGTTCCTGGAGTCGCAGTACATGCCAATACGATTAAGTGTCACGGCATATAATAATACACTTCCATTAACATCATCCCGATAACGTGCGAGAAATTTTTCGTTCCCTCGAACTCCAGAATACTTAGCAGGAGTACCACATGTCCTAGTAGATAGCTTGGTTCAGTCATTAGTGCTACAGCGTACGTTCAAAAGCACATAAATTACAAAAAATGTCTTGCATTCACGAAGCGTTATATCAAAAAAAAAATTATGGGCGTTACATCTTCTTTTCTCTGCAGCATGTGCTGAAATATTTGGTAATGTAACACGTTTACTCAGCTCTTTTTTTGCTTTTTTTTTACTTTTTGGGCTTTCCTCTTCATGTATGACATTACGGTGCAGGAATACACCTGGGCGCAGACTTTAATAGTGAAAGTGCTCGCCTTCAGTGTTGACTGAGTAGGATACGTACTGCGTCATGGGCGCTTCATTCATACAGAATGCCTTTAGTAGGAAACTTAGTTTTCAACAATTATTGAGACATTTAATCAGGAACCTGGGAAGTTACTATAGCGTCAAAGCGTATATCAATCAACCTGGGGAGAAAAGAACAATAACTAACTTTTGTAAAATTTATGATGACAATATTACTGCATCCATTAGAACTTTTTTCTCGGTGCATTATTCCTTATAGCTCTTAGTAAAACCTCGCATTATTGATTTTCAAGATTGATGGTCTGAACAGACGAGAGCCCATGGTAAAACAAATTTTTGCTGATGAAAATGAAATTACAAACAAAGTTTTTACTCATGTATATGCACATAATATATATATATATAACTAGATAAAAGGGGGTAAAACGAGAGGCCCAAATTTTATTAGTCATCATAATGAGCCAACAAAGACAGCAAGGACAACGCAGGGGAAATTGCTTGCACTCAATTATTATTGAAATAAAGAAATGATAAATTAACGGAAATGAAAGTGGATGAAATAGCAACTTGCCGCAGGTGAGCAACGATCCCACGTCTTCGCACTACGCTTGCGATGCTCTACCAACTGTGGTACCGCGGCGCCGTTTTCCCATCCACTTTCTGGGGTATTCATGTGTTGCTACTAGAACTAGCAAGGTTAGTTCTGTAGTTCTTGCTTATTCGCTTGCTTAGACTATCTCCCAAACAAAAGGAATGTTATGACGAAATTGGGGGGGGGGGGGGGGTATAGGGAGCAGCAGGCGAAAGTATTAATAAACTAAGGGCCTTGGTATTCTGACATCGTGAAACAAATAAAGTGCGAACAGAGTGGTGACAGCGCGAATGAGAGCGACGAGAGCTGTATTAGCTTTGTCAACGCACAGCAACATTGTTGCTGACTATTGATACCTATATTGTTTTTTACATTTCTGCATTCTTGGTTAATTACCTACGCGTCTTTATTTCTGCCTGATTACTTGATGATTTGCTTGTTGATTTATTTCATATAAATGATGTTTTTTTGTGCTATGTATTCATTGCGCGGACGCTCTTACGTCTATGTTTGGTACTTATTTTTGGACATTTTATTGTTTTGCCTAATTACTCGTTTTCATTTCCAATTCTTTAAGTGCGCGTGGCATTAAATGCCTTCTCGCGCCGACAACGTTGCTGAACGATGCAAGTGCGCTGACGCCATGCGCTCCTCATTGTCTTTGTTTGTGTGCTTATGTTTTTATTTGCGCATTTATTCATATCGACCCTCTCTATTTACTAGACTATTAACTGTTGTAGTAGCGTCAGCGACAAGAATTCTAACATTTCCAATGTTTGATATGAAAACACACGTATATGCACTGAGAGGGAAACAGGGAAGGAGCAAGCTGGCAGCAGCCACCCAGATGTGCCGAAAGCCTGCCTACCCTTTAGGAAGGAGGGTACAAAAAAAGGAAGTTGAAGGTAAGGCCAAGGGGAAGTAAAGAAGAAAGAAACAGCGAGGTGACAGGCCACTGAGAAGAAAGTGAAGCAATAACAAGAGAGTGTGCGAGTAGGAACAGAACATATAGGCAAGAACATGGAGGTCGCACTAATTATAAAAGACTCTAAGAATACAATAACAAAATTAGGGAAAACATTTCACCCCTCGTAATCTGTCAGAAAGGGGAAGCCAAGCCCGTTTCTTGTAGAAAAGTGAACAGGGTGCGATGGGCGTGGTCGCATCAAGAAGCACAACCACTCGGTTACTGGCAATGATGGAGGGTCGTAAACTGCAGGCGGTGTACACTATAATCCCTTAGTAGCGACTTGTGCTGGGCCAGGAAAGCAGCAGGCACGAATATAAGGTGCGCAAGTGTCTCGCAGTAGCCACGAGATGCACACGATGGACCGTTCCCAATATGGTCAAATAAATCGAGTCAAACTGAAATAAACTAGGCAGGCAGGAGGAGAGAACGTCTTGCCTACCTTTCAAGCCTGTACACTGCTCATTTGACCTATTTTCACGCTGATTGAGACGTAATATTGAAAATTCACCATGTGAGCACTAGTCTTGAATGTACCTGAAATGCCTTGGCCCAATTATGTGAACAAAAAAGAAGGGGGGGATAAAGTTGTTTAACTATTACCAACTTCTTAGCGAGCCATGTCAGGAGCACGAAAAAAATAATGTGAGCATAGATGAGGCGTCACCCCGGTGTTGAACTTTACTGCTGAAAGAAGGGTGGTATGGCAGTGTGCAAGACTAGCGACATGTGCTGTCTCGTCTCCGGGTGAGTATTTTAAACAAACGAAAACCTTGCGTCTTTTTCAGGGCACGTCTCCTAAGGAATTCGTGTGCAGTATTTATTTTCGGTTTGCCAACGTAAAGTTCGAGTGAACAATGAAGAGCCACGAATACCGTGTTCATCGGCACCTCGCGCGCTTGCCGTCATCAGTGCCAGCGACGTCTCTACAGCTGTACGCGTAGTTTTGGAGCGTCCGAAAAAGAGGCAAAAGAATGACAGTCTGAATTGTACGAATGGCCAAGAGACGGCTCAATGTCTGTCGAAACATTCCGCGTTTCCGAAAGGAGACGAAGCAGAGATACGGAAGCACCAGCCGAGCACTCCGCATTTTGTCTGATGTAGCATCATTATGTTTTCACGTGAGGGGTGTGAATGGAATGCCGGGCCCGCGCCGCAGACAGACAAAAAAAAAAAAGGTGCATAGCATTTGTTATTTAAGTTTTGAACGTAGCGTAGTGGGTGGTCTAGTTGCCCAGAGGACGAGGTGAATTCCGCAACATCCCATCTATACTCGTACTTTTGTTCGCCGCGTATTCACTACTTTTGGAATAAGTCTGTGAGCGGAATTTTCCTTCCATTTGGGGACGCATACATTACGATACTGCTTTTATGAGCGAAAGGGTGTTCGCTGATATTAGTGGGGGAATCGATGGCGTTGCACTATGCAGTGTATAGTAGACAATGGGATGCTTCGTTGCGAAGACGGCCAAGAAAACTTTAACTTTTTGTGAATTAAGAGTGCAGTCAGTGATATATCAGAGCAAGCTGTTAGAGGCTTGGCTTCAAGCTGCTTGGTTCATGGAACAGTGCTGCCGACGACGAAAAGTTGCAGTGGTAGAAAAACTAAATTGAAGAAAAAGTACGCGGAGATGTGCTGGGAGTACAGCCTGAAATCACTCATATATATATATATATATATATATATATATATATATATATATATATATATACGAGAAGAAAGGAAGCTAACCGAGGGGCCCGATATTTATAATGATGTCTTAAGAAGTCAATAAACAAGGACACAAACGACAAGATAGGGGGCATTACTTGCACTTACTAAATAAATTATTGAAATGATAAATTATTGAAAATTATATTGATAGCAAACATGACTTTCCGCATCTGGGGAGTAATCCCCTTTCTTCGCAATACGCCTGCAATGCTCTTACAATGTGAGCTACGCGGCTCCGTTTCAACCACGAAATATGCTTTTAGCTCCCGTTTTCGGCGACCTTCAAGTGCCCCTGAGCCAGAACCCACTGCCGTTATCCGGGAACTGAAACGACAACATCCTGGCAAATTGTGAGAACAAAACAAGATAATCGCGACAACCAGTCAAGACCGCATTCCATACGCTAGTTACTTCCCAAACAAGTTACAAAAAATATTGCTTCCGAGTTCTTCTTAATGTTTGTTCACAATATCGCACACGCTGTGACTTCTAGTACGCCGATATTTTATTGATAATTTTCCATAGCGTCGTTGAAAAGGGAGAGGCAGGGCACTGTACACTCGACTGTCATCTTTCAGCGCTGAAACAGAGTTGACTGTGCTCTTTTCGACACTAGCGCGCCAGCAGCACCGGTAGCGTCCGGCGCACCGCGAATGGCTGTTTGATGGAGAGGAGACTTGGAATGAGGTTCTGTCTCTGACAAGAAATATTGCGTACATATGGACCAGTGCACAGTACGACGTGGTGGGGTGTGGTGTGATGGGATGTGCCGTTGCGAGTATGCACTACAGTCATTTTAAAATTGTGCCTGGTATCACCTCAAACCAATCTACGTTGCCGGTAGCAATTTCATGCTTACATCTACTCTCAGTTACGGGAGAGCCAGCATTTTTCCATCCACTTCCTGGGGTACTTATATTTTTAACAAGTAGAACTAAAGCGAGGAGTGCTAGCCAGCGCCGCCACTCACAAACCTTGGCGGCGGATGTGGGACATCCATTCTGCCGGAGGCGTCACGAGTACGCGATATTTTCGGGTGAAGGCAACTGGTGAATAAACTCACACATGCTACCTGAAGCCATCAATGTGGCCGGATCCAAGACCCTCGTTGTAAGGGGGTTCACCGAGGGGCTCGATTTTTATTAATGTGAGCATAAGAAGCATAATATATACATACACACATATATATATATATATATATATATATATATATATATATATATATATATATATATATATATATATATATATATATATATATATATATATGTATATATATATATATATATATATATATATATATATATATATATATATGTATATATATATATGTATAGATATACATATACTGCGCGAAATAACGTTTCGTTGGCAGTCATCCTGACTGCGTGAGAATACTATATAATGTAGCGCTGGAAAAGAGAAACCTAATTGGTTTAAATATAATTTTATTGTTGCATTTGCTTATTATTTATTTATTTATTCATTTATTTATTTATTTATTTATTTATTTCAGGATACCTTACAGGCCCCATGAGGAGCATTAGTAAGGAGGGCCTCACAGTAAGAAAGTTGTACACGAGAATACTGCAAAGATGAGTAGAAACAGTCGCTGCAAAACAGGGCTATAAATGCAGAGCTGCGGCAGTAAACAAACATTCGATAAATTTTATCACACACATTGCTCGCCCACATAATCAAACTTCGCGTAAAAAAGTGTACTGTAAAGCATGAAAATCATAAAAGAGAAAAAATATACTAACAGTACTGAGACAAACAGAAATTACATTTAGGGATAGCGTAAAAAACATCTGATAGATTTTATTACGCACATTACTCGCGCACATGATAAGAATGTGTAGTTTAAGGCATGAAAGAGAAAAAAAAACACCTGCGTGACGTTACGCAGGTATGCAGAACGTGGCATAAAGTATGACACGTTTTAATGACAGAAGCTGCTTGTTCAGGAGTCGCCTAGGACTTCATTCAGGACTTCATTTGATGAACATATTTATGGAGCAACGACAGCAATGCCTCGTCATGACGACTGCTTAGTGCAGGAAGTGAAACACTAACTTTGATTCGAGTTGTGCTTCACTGCCTATCGTAATTGCGGGAGATGAACCGACTAGCTCGGTTTTGGATGGCTTCTAACATGCAGATTAAATATTCATGCTGATGAGACCATATCGGGGACGTACACTCGAACTGCGGACGGACCAAAGTCAGGAACGTTAATTTGCGGATGTTAGACGGGGATTTAGGTAGGTTGCGATGAATGTTTCCTAGTGTTTTTGAAGCATTGGCCCATATGGTTGTTATATGAGAGGCCCAGGAAATATCTGGTGCGAGATTAACGCCTAGATATTTCTACAGTGGAGCTTCCATTACTGTATCCGTATATACATACATACATATATATATATCTATATATATATATATATATATATATATATAGTCATATCATGAGAAGCCAACAAACACTGACACCAAGGACAACATAGGGGAAATTACTTGTGCTTAATACATGAAATAAAGAAACGATAAGTTAATGGAAATTAAAGTGGATGAAAAAACAACTTGCCGCAGGTGGGAACCGAACCCACAACCTTCTGCGGCAACAAGGACGTTCCACGTCCGCCGCCAAGGTTGAGTGGTGGCGCTGGCTAACACTCCCAGGGTTCTACTAGTACACAGAAATACCCAAGAAAGTGGATGGGGAAACAGCGCCGCGGTAGCTTAATTGGTAGAGCATAGCACGCGAAATGCGTAGGTTGTAGGTTCGGTTCCCACCTGCGGCAAGTTGTTTTTTCATCCACTTTAATTTCCATTAACCTATTGTTTCTTTATTTCATGTATTAAGCACGAGTAATTTGCCCTATGTTGTCCTTGGTGTCAGTGTTTGTTGGCTTCTCATGGTATGACTAATAAAATCGGGCCCCTCGGTTAACCCCCTTTCTTTTTGAATATATATATATATATATATATATATATATATATATATATATATATATCATAAGAAAAACTTGATTTAAAGTGTTTGCGTATGAAAGTCCTTACTAGGCTTTTAGATGAATTACGTGTCATTTGCCAGGTTTTCCACCTGTCGCTGATGCGTTGAAGGTCACCTTGAAAAATAAGATGGTCCTCAAAGCTGGTAATTGGTCGGTATATTATACAGTAATCGGCAAAAATTCGCGTGCAAGGAAAGATGTTGTTGAGCAACATTCCGTTCATCGAAACAACTTAAAAAGAGGATTTTGTTTTGGCATAGTACACTAGTCAATCACGTAAATGAATGTTTCTTTTAACTGCTTATAGTCAAGTGCACATGGGCTATGGCCTTTTCTCGACTCTAGCAATTTTTTTATTGTGCTGTTGAGGGGCGCGCGGAAACACGTTGTAAGCGTTGTTGTAGTAAAAAAATAAATAAAAAAGAATGTGCGGTACTACAGAGGATTATTGTCAATGTAAGCAAATAGGTAAACACTTTAGGAAGTTTTCCTGCGAAAGGGATGGTGCGCTGGAGCGTTTAAAGTTTCATAGGAATATTTTGTAGATAACAGAGTCGTTGACCAGCGCATCTGTATTGGTAGTATTAGTGGCTGCACTTATTAGCCAATTCGTCATGTGTGTGGTGTCTCCAGTGGTGCGACCGCAGGTGAGGAGGGTGACTGTTATCCTCTCCTGCATCCACCCTTGTGGGAGAGGGCATCGGCATAAGAGGAGGGTACACCCTAACGCTCTCGTGCGACCGCACGTGCGTATCGAAGGGCTGTAATGAGTGACTTTCGGCCAGAAATGCGGCCCGAAACTCTGTTGGGGGAGAGCGCACACCTTTCACATGATCGCGCACTTGAAAGGTGACCCTATGCAGACTACGCTGCTTTCAGGGTAGCCAGCGGAACGTCAGGTAGAGAGATGAGTGGTCCCAGGCTATCTTTGTGGCCGGAGAGATTCACGCTTGCTGAATTGAGGCGAACGAAATGTGCTTGGGCTAAAATATTTTGGGCTGATGTACCTTTCAAAGAAGACCAAGTCAGCTTTAGATTAAAAGAAAAATGGATAACAATGTTACCCTTACGGCTATCTAGTCCGTGGGTCACACATCCGCATTTGTGCTTTTACGTGCAGGAAAGCACTTATTAAAAAGAAAGCAATCTGGGGTCGATGCTTCTCATATTAGTGGCGAAGGGCGTCAGAGAACAGTAGGAACAAGAAATGGAGACGTCTCCGCCTTCCTTTCCTTTGTGTCGCATGTTCTTTGGAGCCGCTTGCCGCTGTATACCGGGTGTTTCAGCGAACACTTTCAAAAATTTTTAAACGTTGCCTGTGGCAGATAGCCCCATTCCAGTTCATGAGCTTGTCTACATGAAGAGGCGGACATTACTTGCACCAAAAATTGAAATGCATTATTAGAACAATTACCAAAAAAATCACTAATTAACTTTCTAACAAATTCGTTTATGGCCCATATTGCAATTTGCAAATTCTAGCCGTGGAGTTCACAAGGCGGATCCACTTGGCGCGAATTCTCAGGATGACGCCAGTTTCGAGATATTAATTCCCCAACTTTACGTTTATTCTATCTGATAGCGTAAAAAGAGACTTTCGGTTCATCGAAACAACTTAAAAACAGGCTTTTTGTTTTGGCATAGTAGGCTAATAAATTACGTAAACGGAGGTTTTTTCGGACCGCATGACCGCTGCTTTTACCGTGCGTGCGAAATCGTCTATAGAGCGGTAGCTGGCGGCGCCCTTAAGGTCTATCATGAAGGCCAGTAGACAGTAGGAAACGCAGTTGACCGCACTACACCACTCTGCTTAGAAGGAGAGCGTTTCAGAACGGAAACGAGGGCATAAAATTTACCAAGAAAGAACTGTTTAACATCTTGGGGCGTAAAAAATCATAGAAGAACGTTATACTGCTGCTTGGTAAATATAACAAATAAATAAATTTTCTATGTGGGAAGAGTTCTGAAAATTTTCAGACGCACAGCGCGAAATGAATCAATTTTTGAAACCCCGGAAGTTCGTTTTGTCATAAACTTCCTTGTTTTACGCAGGCGCGGAAAAAAGAAAAAAAATTCTGAAAGAATGGTAAATTTTTGAAGGATGGACTAACTTAAAGCAGATTTCCGTGACTATTGCGGCAGCCGTTTCTGCAGCCTTAGAAATGAAGGGGTTGTTTTTGAAATGGGTAACATCTCAGCAGAACAAACCAGTGTACGTGAAGGCGAGAAAGAAACATAACACTGCACACACCGCTGATTGGGAGCCACTCATTTTTAGCGCCAGCCGTAGGCTTCTGTGTCTGTGAGGTTTGGAGAGACAACTATGCCCGGTTTACTCTACGAGTGGCGGTCAGGAAAGGTCATCATGCCCCTCTACATCTGCAACGCACAAAGGGGCTACGGCTGGTAAAAAATAAAATAAATTATGGGGTTTTACGTGCCAAAACCACTTTCTGATTATGAGGCACGCCATAGTGGGGGACTCCGGGAATTTTGACCACCTGGGGTTCTTTAACGTGCACCTAAATCTAAGTAAACGGGTGTTTTCGCATTTTGCCCCCATCGAAATGCGGCCGCCGTAGCCGGGATACGATGCCGCGACCTCGTGCTCAGCAGCCCAACACCATAGCCACTGAGCAACTATGGCGGGTTCTAAGGCTGGTTTGCCGACTCTCTAACAAGCCGCAGAGAAGGCTCAAGAGCTAGATGGCCAACTGGTACGGGTTTACTAAGCCGAGATACACAACAGTGCAACAGTCACAGATTGCGGGCAAAGGCTTACGGCACGCTATCTTGGCCCCGCCCCCTATCTATTTCGATTTGCGATAAGTGACCATCACTCTTATGGCCTGAACTTGTTCAGTATGAACCGACTAGCCCAGGAATACGTACAACCACTTACAGCGGGAATGATTGACTACGCGGTCCCGCTACTCTAGGCTACGCTAACCGGGTAGCGGCCCACCAAGCGCGAGAACGGGAAGTCGCGGGAGAAAAAGTCCCATGTAACCAACTCGTTGCGGGCCTGTGAGCATTTGCCATGGCCGTGGCGAGAGAGAGAGAGAGAAATAAAGAGAGAGAGAGTTATTGTGGACAAGAAAAGGCGTTATTTTCTGCATCCCATTAGGGAGCACGCCTTGGCGCTTGGCCACGACGAGAAATAGCTTAGCGGAAGAGAGCTCGGGCTGAGAAGGTGCCCAGGTGGGCCGGCACTGGGAGGCCAATCAGGGCGTGTCCCGTTGACATCTGCTCACATGGTGAATCAACGCCGGGAGGAAAAGGCGAGGCTTACGAGGCAAAGGAACTCTGACACCCTAGCTAGGGTCCGCCTTGTAGCCCTGAGGCGGCGGTAGCCGGAGATTGAGATTGGCAAATGGCCGTCACAACGAGCGAGCTGGAGGACGAGGCGCAGGAAGGTTCCTCGATCGCCACGAAAGACACATTACCGTCACAGAGGCGGCATAATTGACAGAAGTTATATGAGAGCAAAACAACATGTTGCAGAAGCGTGAACCAGTTGCGAAAATTTACGGCGGTGGTAAAGGCTTTCTGTAACTGGAATGTGTCAGCGCAGGCGAGGGACGGACTGATCCCGCAAGAGATTGGTCCCTATTTTCCAGTGTAAGCTGTTATGGGCTCATTACAAGAGCCGTTACGGTTGGCGATGGTAGCTGCCGCCGCAGTCACCGGTGTCCGGTGTCTGTCGCAGCTATTGCTGGGAATGAAAAGAAATGAAATAAGCCAGTTAACACCGGGATCGAACCCGGGCCCGCTGGGCGGGAGTAAATTATTGTACACACTGAGCTACGCCACCGCTTTATTGCCTTTATTACATGGGAGCCAGAACTGAAGATATATTAAAGAACGGGCAGAACTACACAATCAAAACTCGGGCAAACACACATGCTTCCAACAAATGCATCCAATCAGGTGGAGTTTCCTGCGCAACACATACACTTCTCACATAAGCTGCATTTTCGCGAAAGAAGGATCTCGTAGATCGCGGGATTTTGGTATGGCGATCATACAGCCTACACCTCCATAGGATGTCTATAGGGAGGACCACCATTAATCTTAAACGGTAGAGAAACCTAATTTAGTACGGAGTGATGTCGATGTCCTTTCTAAGCGTCTACTGGAGAATGTCACAAAAGTTACAGCATCTCTAAAATTCATGAAACAAAGATCTATGGTCTCAGTAAGATGACCACTGCCCAGAGCTGCCTCTCGAGTTTAACTAAGTTTTAACAGGGAGTGCTTCCAAATGCAATTTAAGGAAAAATATTTTTACGCCAGGAGGTATATACACTTCACTTAACCGCCTAAGTACATCCTGATAAGGCCGACCTAAGTAAAGTGCATGATACAATGCATCTGGAAAAATCGAGTCCACCAGTGCCGCAGAAATTGCTTTTCGACTCTCATTGAAAATGTACACCAGGCTGAATCTAACTTTCAAGAAAAGAAATGAGTGAACGACCTCTTTGAGAAAGCCCCAAGGACCATCTGGGACATCTTTCGCATCTAACGACACTACTATATTAGGAAGGTGATGAACTGATCGGAGTTGCAACATTTTATGCAAAAACGGATGGTCACTGTCTCGAAAGGAAAACAGCTAGAAAGAATTTGCCTGACGAAGAGATGGACCAATCCTCGACCACGACCAGGAAGAGATTATTGCCCCGCATCGGTTCACAACTCTGGCTTTAAATAAATGTGGCAAATACGCGATGCAGTTCCTGAATACGAAGTTGTGAGCAGTGCAGTACTTGCAGCACATACATAAGACGGGAAGCTCATAACACGTGCCACACTTCTGCACTACTGAACATTGACAAATTCCGCCCTCGCCATGAATTCGCTTTACGTTGACTTTTTCCAGCTTCTCTCGACCAATGAGTTCTGCTATTTCTATACTGTGAGAGAGGTACACCTAAACAGCGCGTGGCCTTTTTCTTTGTACTGATAAAAAGAGTTCAATGACTACTCTTGCAATTATAAAAGAATTTCGTGCGGCTTCTGGTGCTAGCGTCAACATTGAAAAAAGTTGTTTTTTTTTTTTGCTTTGCACCACGGGCCACAATGCCATCACACGCCACCGCTTGCTAGCGTGCATGCGAAGTTATGCCCTAAAAATGCATCCTAGCGCGAGAGGAGACGCCCGATGTGACATGCGCGTCACGTAGCGTCGCTATGCGCACACATTGCATTGCAGTTGTATATTATTACACCATGCGGCAGGGCATGTAGCAGGTCCACAGTAGTAGTTACAGAAGCTTTGATGAAGAAAAAGAAGTTGAAGGAGATGTATGCAAAAATGCTAGAAATATACATATATATTGCATACTTGATTAAATCAAGCTGGCTAGGTGACTATGCCAGCGCCACGTTTCAAAGGGGTTATCAATAAATCATCATCATCATCATCATCATCATCATTATTACTACCGTGTCGTGCCACTTTCAATGTGAGATGCGTAGCGCGTAGCGCCTATACCTGCACCCTTTGCATAGCAATTGCATATTATTACACCTTCTGGCGGGCCATGTTCCATGCTTACACTCTAAAAACTAGGAAGGGTATCGCAGGAGTGAAGCTGCCGGTTCACTCTTCAAAGCGTCGTTTTACTCTCGCAAAATGTCGAGGAGAGTGAAATGCATTGTTCACTCTGTCACCAAGGAGAGAGTGAAATGTGCTTTTCACTCTCCCCTTCAGAGAGAGAGAGTGAAAAGACTCTTGCGACAATAGAAAAGAGAGACTCTTGCGGCAATAGAAAACAAAACGTAGCGTAATCTTCTGCTTCAACTGTAGGTGGCTGGCCCCTAACAAGGCAATGTATCATTCATGCACGCTGAGCAAAGAACACATCGTTTTGCTTCTAAGAGAAGAGGCCGCCGCAGTTCAAAGGAACGCGTAGCGAGCGCTCTACTTTTTCACTCGGAGTTGCTCCACCGCGCGCGCGCGCGCCCAAGATCGCGGAACAACACAGCACCGAAAGGTGATCCCTCCGCCGAGCAGCACAGCAGCAGCAAAGGCCAGCCAAGGGAGATCGTATGTCAGCCATCTCGCGTCGCCACGAAAACACGACAGTCGTTCGTCATGCCTTGGATATAACAGCAAATCCTCCACGGTAAGTGAATTCTAACTTAGGTGCACATTGTCCGTATATGTCATGCTATCGCCAGGAAGTCGTCGCTGCGCTTAGCCGACGCGATTGACAAAGGCCTAGGCATACGCGCTGTGTCTCTCGATGTCAATCGAAAAAGCCAGTCGTCGCGATAACTGCATGTGATTTTATCACTTTGCCGTTGTCCGTAAGAGCTTTAAAGATCGCAAACGCTGCCTGAACTATGGTATGTTCAATAAGACGCCAGGCGAGAGGACGCTTAAAATGGTTCGCTCACCAGCCTGTGATTCCGAGCCTATGCGGAGCGTGATTAGCGTGCGTTTTGTGTGTTTGAATTTATTCAGTTTGGCAGTATACTGTGTACGGAACGCTGTTGAACTAAGGAATCACATAACAGAAGGCGTCATTTTGCTGGCAGCATGCTTTTTTTTATAAATAAACCGCGCGCTTGACGGTGTCTCGCGCAGGGGGAATCTGCGACCACTGAAGTTACGTGCAGCACCAGTGCTAGTTAGAAACTTTGCCGCAGGCATTCAGCTGCATGCTGCAAGAGGTCAGTTGGGCGCGTTATCTTGAACTTACTGAAAACGCATGAGGAATCCATGTTTTATGCTGAAAAAAGTATAAACCCCATATAAGCGATCTTGCGCGCGGCAGCTACAAGCGACGCGACGGAGATGGCTGTCGCGTTCGCTTGTCGCCTACAAGTTGTACTCCGTGCGAGCGACGATTTTGAGCGACGCCTCCCCGGTGTTGCCGGCATGAGGGCTGCAGTCACGCGTGACGCGTGCTTTAGTAATTTACGTTGATGTATTTTACTATAAAAAGTAGCATAAAATATTTCCGGAGGTCTTGCAGTACGTTCTTATCCTTGCACGTATAAAAATTGAATCATTTGCTCGTTCCGCGCGACAATCGGTAGTATTTGAGCGATGTATGTACATCCAGTTCCGGCTTCGCGCTATTGGCTAGTCGCTCATAGCACTTCTGGGCGACGAGCGACGATTTCTAGATTTCCAGAACCGAGCCATCTGTTCAAGCGACGGCCCGTTTTGTCGCTCGAAGCCGTCGCTCGTCGCCGTCGCGCACTAAATCGCTCTCACAGTGTTTATCCCTAAGACTGAACTGTTTTTGCTCATGTTGAAATGGTGTGATTATAGGTCGGGTTTTGTCTCCTGTTGCGGTTTTCGTGCACGGTGCCAAACTGAAAGGATGCTTATGTCTACGAACTCGGTGAATTGTCGAGCAGCTAGTTACGCATCGGCATCGAATATAACGGCTGCTGTGTGGAATTACAATTGCAGGGGCGCTTTGCATGCGCTTATTGTTTTGGACATGCCTGTGCATTTGCTAATATGAGTTGGCGTGTCAGAGTTATGTCATATGAACAGCTAAATCAGCCTTCCTCTGGGGGTTACAAGCGTAATGTGTGCATTTTGCTATAGCATGGCAGATCAAGATGTGTTTATCGCTTGAATATTTTTAGTAGAGAAATAAAATATCAAAATAAAATGTTGCTTTAATTCCGTGTTACCACTCTGTCGTACGCAGAACAATAGGTTGGTGTAATAAACTAATAACTGCGGTTTTAACTGGAACTTTTACATGCCTACAAGAATCTAAAATGCTAGATTTCAAACTGCAGCAGTAGTCGGGTCTGTCAAAAATGAACTCCACTGCGCACCTCATGCATGAAAATAAGTTCATGCCTTTTAGTAAGCTTAGATGCAGGCCGCAGTGAACTTGTTAGTATTGAAATGTGGGTAAGCTTGCCATAACAAGCCTTGTTGCCCTTTTTTATAGGCACATCCATATATCCATTGAGCTGAAGGACAACATTTTCATCCCTACTGAGCATCATGTTTGCAGCTATATACCTCAAATTATGGCTTCAGCAGTGGCACAACCAGGGATGGTGCGGGGGGGGGGGGGGGGGGCACACTGTGCACGTGCTTAGGATGTGTCACAAGTGGTGTTTGCGATACACCACACTCATGACAGAACTATGACGTCTGAAAATAACCAGTATTCTATTCATTAGCAGGAGTATTCTAACATTCATGAAAAACAAGGATGAACTGTGGTTTATTTGTTTTTTTTGCTTAAATCTAAAAATTGAAGTTAGTTTAGCAGTTGACTGTTGCAGTCATTTGGATGTTTTGCATGCATTTCACTAGGAAGACTAAGAGCTAAGACTTTTTTATTGCCATGGCCTTGACTGTCTTGATGTTGTTTTGCACCATGCCCTTGTGTTGACTTTTGCATACGATATTTTTCAGGCACCCGCTTTATATAACACAAGAAGGCAGCTGCAAGGACACGAGGATGTGAAAGAGCCAGTGCAGCGCGACTTCACGTAGTGCAGAGGAGCCAATGCCAAAAAATCAAAATACATTGGCATGTTATTTGGACAAGAAAACTAGTATGTGGGTATATTGGGTGTACCATTTGACCAAATGTCAACAAAATCAAGATACAGTATGTTACACGAAGATGAAAATTCTCACGTGCTCCAGGCAGTCATCTTAACATGGTATATTTATGTAATGTCTCTGATTGGAAAGTCAAATCAAGTATGCTCTCTGGAGACAAACACATAGCAGCAAGTGTCATTGAAAAGTTAAAAGTGTGTTTTAAGAAAGCTGATTAGTTCTGAGAAGTGACTGCTTTTTGTCTTGCCTCTCAACAGATATATCCATGTGATAAAGAAATAGTGGTACAATGAAATTGCATATTTGCTTAGCGACATGATACATACTTGCAATGAGCACGGTGCCTGTGTTTACTATAAAAAGCAACAGCCCATGCTTGGTTAGGTTAGGCCCACTACAACATGCAGGCATGGGTGATTGGCGCTTTTTTTATTTCTGTGTCGTGAGGTTTATTGACGTGCGTATAGGTGCAGTGGCACGCAGTATGGCTAGTACAAAAAAGGGGGGGGGGGGGGGCAGATATATGTAGCTCACTGTACACGACACAGGGCAAAGAAAATCCGTGTTCAGCAACTATGTTAAATGCCATGTACGTAAATTTTACAACGCTACTCGTTCGAAGCGCGCACAGGTGCATATTGAAGAAAAGTTTCCAGGGTAGATAATTTAGTTCGTAATTTACACTAATTTTGCTTAACCACGAGACATAATAATTTGAATATACTGCACGGAAAAACCTAGAGCGAATTAAATTGTGTGTCAGCTTCGTGTGTATACATATAGTCTTTCCTATGCATTAGGTTTTTTGCGTAATGCATTAACAGTTGACAGCCTATCTTATGATGTGTACTCTGTTTACATTACAGTTGTTTATTAGTTTACTCGTTTGTTTTGCGACTGATGAAATGCCGGCATATATATATTTTCAACATTTGACATAACCCTGTATGTTTTGCAGGGACAACCCAGGATGTGCATTTCTCAGCACCCAGTCAACTGCTAAAAGTGACTCAAACACAGGCCACCAGTAAGTGGACATCAGTTGCAATTTCACATTATGCAGTTGGTGGCTGCCTTGTACGGAGGCTTTTTTTTTTAATGAGATGGTGATGTCGTTCTAACATACACTTTGACCACTAAGGTGCAATCATGTCTCACAGAGGCATATATGGTTGCTATTCTCTGCCAGGGACGTGTTCTCGTGTTCGTGAAGCATTTGTGTTTGGCAGTATTGTCGCCCAATGAGTCGGATATAAACACTAACTCGCCACTGCTGGCAAGTAGTTGCGAGAAACGCATTATGACGCTGTGAAGTTATTTCATTAATTCGAAGGAAAGTTTTGCAGCAGGAAAAAAGGTTGCTATTCCAGGTAAACATGTCTTTTTCTCACAGGTTATTTAGCCAAACTGTGGGTGCATGAAATTCGTGACTTATGAATAGATTTTAATTTATTCTGTAGTGATGCTTCTAAAAGAGACTAGAAATAGTATGTGACTACCTCTGCAATCAGCAGACCATACATTTACAGTCATAAGTGGCAGTTCCATGCAGTCTCGCACTTTATATAACCTTTCCTTTCAGCAACATTGGAACTGGTGGCTGCGTTTTCAGGAGAAGTGCACTTGGCACTGTATATGTATGTGTGAATTCGGTTTTCTTTGTATGTGTCGGCTCACTGACAAACAGTGCAAAAATCTGTTGTACCATGAGCCTGATGACGCCTTCTGCTGCTAGAAATGCGGCACTTCGTATCTTATAGTACTGCATGACATTTAAATCAAAGCTACCACATAAAATGATCAAGAAAACTAACCGCTGTTATAGCTGTTTTCCTCAAAGAACGCTTGTCCTTTATGGGCTGTGTTAATCTGAGCTCTCCACCGATGTTTCAGTAGTATTATCCCTTAGTGAGTGAGAGATTGGGGGCAAATAATCGTGTTAGTGTTTAAGTGGTGTCCTAATTATGTGCATTTGTTCCAACAAAGTTGTCTAGATTACTTTATTGTGTAGTGTAAAGCTTATGAAACCATCAGCAACTAGTGAGTTGCTAACACGCATATGGATTTGTCACTATACAGGTGGAACTTGGCTGTACCACTGCAGTGCTGCGGAAATTGCCTTCACCAGCGGCTTTGCAACAGCTGTTTCGCAGCATGTTGGTATGTGTTAATTTATAATTATGTTGGGATGGGCTAGTATTATGGACCACTGCTACTCTGTATTGTGACAGATCCATATGATAAGGGATGTTATGGGCACAGCGAAAACCTTTGAATTTTTTACTATGGTACATAAACAGGCTCTCCTTTTCGTCACTGGAGCAGGAGAGAAGGGCATGCAGGCACTCCTGAATGTACATATATTTCAAAACATGAGAGAGACATATACACACACACACACACAATTAAACTAAAGCCAGGGACGTTCCATCTTTCATCTTGAATTGAATTGTGCAGCGCAAAAATACAACACAGACCACAGAGAAGCACACATGTTAACAGGTTTGATACACACGTTAGTTCAACAGATTTGATACTTCAAGTGTGCTATTTTACACAAGGGGGAAGGGAAAGGGGAGAAAATCTGAAAAAAAAGTGGAGTGGAAAAAAAGGAATCGTGCCAAAAAGCATGAGAAGCATCGCGCAGCCAGGATCACCAGCAGGACATCTAAAAAGCACTCTGATAAAATTACATACAGGACAACCTTACGTATAGTTTGTTTCAATCAACTCAGATCACATGCAGCCATTACTGCAATCAAGTTGTTTCCTTATGTCATATGAGGGAATGATGTGGGCCCAAAAAACTGTTTAGAGCTGAAGGATTATGTTCCATTCTAGCCTCATTGCCTGCTTTTTTATCATATTGTTATCAGCTGCTTATGTTAGGGACAAAAAGTAAGAGTACGAACTGTTTCCCGATTCGCCATTCCACACAACATGTCTTTGTGACTATATGTACATGCAGATGATCCATAGTTGAAAAATATTCAGTACAGTAGAATCTCATTACAAGATGCACTTGGTTGTAAGAGACATCTGAAAATGGTTTGGTTGGTTTTCCGATGTTTGCCACGTTAACAATACTGTATACAAGAGACACCTTTGTTACTAAGGATGACTTTTTAAGTATTCACTACTTCGAAGGGACACAATCCAAACACATTCACTTTGTGCACCTTGTGTGCTCCGAAGGGCGTAAAGATCACGCAATCCTTACACAAGTCAATCGCGCATGTCTCTTTTAGCATGAACCAGAAAAGGAGGGAAACGAGGACAGTGCAGGGCAGAAAGTGTCGGCAGTTGAAGCTGACGAGCGTCTAAGAGCACCTCAAAGGTACTGCGAGCAACAAGGCTTGCAAAGTGAAGTGTTTAAATTCCAGAAGTTGGGAAGGAAGCTAACACAATCTACAGTCACTAAAAAGCTGTGAATGTCTTCTTTAAAGGGCCCCTAAACCACCGAGGTTGAAATTTAGTTGCGGTGTTGCAGTTCTACACAATAAGGCAATGAACAGGTAGCCACGAGAATTTTTCGAAACGGTGCAGTAATAGTGGAGCTACGTGTGTTTGATTATCGAAAAGTAGTCCCCACTCATTTTACTCTTTCATCTGGTACACGCCATATGGACAGTATCGTCTTTTCCTTGCCTAGTACACCTCCAAATGTTACGGGACAGGCCAACACCAACGAGCTCTGTTGCTGTTGCGCTGGCCCGTCGTCCTGCGAGGGGTGGCGCTAATACAACGGAACTGTATGGTGACTCGTGTTGAAGAGCCTCATAGGGAGACCCTTCTGTTGGCGTTTCTGTTCTTTGCCCCCATTGGCTGCCCACAATGGCATCGCGCGCAACACGACGAGGAAGAAGGAGTGTGTATTTGCTTGCAGGCCTTGCCGGCAGTCGTACACTTTCGTTCGACCAATCGACAGCACCGGAAACTGGTGACATCATCAGAGACAGCCTGGTGACGTCAGGACAAACTGGGGGGTGCAGGATAGGTCCAGAGAGGCGCACGGGGTCATTTTCTTCATATTGTGGTGCTCCGGCAGTGCTACGCACTCTGGCATTTGGCTTCGTCGATCGTGACGGCATTCTGATTTCGATACGCGTGTTTACTTGAAATGTTCAAAAAATGTCGAGAAGTGGTTTAGGGGCCCTTTAAGCCACCCTGAGCATTTATTCCTTCAGATATATCAAAACATACTTTAGTGATGATGCATAATAAAGTGATCTAGTCTGGCTCCTCAGTGTCTCAAAGTTTTTGGTTTCGAGAGACATGTTTCCCGTGCCTCTTGAATATCTTCTGATGAGGCTTTACTGTAATGTACACAAACAATTGTGTAACTCCTCCTGCAAGTATTATTCATTAAGCCCGGTCACTTATGTGCAAAGCTTGTGATTAAGTCTTGATGTCCGTACTTTTTAGAGCTATGTTTATTAATTCATGCTGTTCTTATTGGTTCTTTGATGCAGGAGACAATGCCTACGAAATTATTGGCCCTGATCATGAGAGCCCTCAAGGGGCAAACAACATCTCTGTTGCAGAAGTGAGCCCGATACCACTTGGAAGTTACCATGACAGATGACACGGCAGCAATAGATACAGAGACTGCCATGTCTACTGCAGCTGCAACAGTGTACGAGGCAAGCAGCAGTGCGTCAGCATCAGCAGCAGTGTCAGAAGGAACCACACCAGGCCTGGTAGAGCAACATGTTTGCTATCACTGACTTTTTGTAGTGGATACAACTCATTTGCTCAACATACAAAAGCTTTTCACCACGACTGTGAGCCAGTGTTATTGTGCAGCAAGTGCAAGACTAAGTTAGGTGTTATAACACAGTACAAGCATCACTTTAATATATGCAAATGCAAACATATTACAGTTGTTGCCTCCCCAGCCAGCCCACATAGTGACAACAATGTGGAACACATGGTGGGACACACCTCTCCCCCATTACAAGATAGTAGAGACTGTCAGTGTTGTTGCTAGATTGACTGGTCTTTGTAGGCAACTAGAAGGACAACACAGGTGTCATAAGATTGTTGTTGATGTTGTTGAAGAGGTAAAAAAGAAGTTTGATGCAGCTGAAGTGCCAACTGATATTGAGCAAATCAAAAGCAACCACCTGAGAAAGCAACACTATCGAAATTTGGGTATCCATGTGCCGCCAACTCTGGTAAGAATGGCACAGGACAGAAGTGTGATGAAAATCACACAGACACTGCTGTTGCATCACTGGCCACAGTGAGCAGCGACTTGTAGGGCAAGAGAGTCAACTGAAACTAACATTATGATATCATGCTCCCATGTGACCACTTTTCAAGTTATTTTGAAAGATACAGCTCAACCTCCAGAAACGAGACTGCAACTTGTCTGTAAAAAAGCTTTCACAAAAAATTATTCATAACACTATTAACATAGCAGTATCTTTTTTTTTTGTGTGTCGGTTCGAGGTTCCCGGCTGTCCATTAATGCAAAAATTGAGGAAAAATAGAACATGTGTCGTACTTAGACCTTTTTAACTAGTACGAGGGGGACAGAACTTTTCTAGTCATGCATCTTCATCATACTATCAAGTTTTTAAATGCCTTTTATAATTATTATTACCAGTTATATCTGAGGGCATTGTATGCATGTAGCAGGTGTAAAATCGGGTCAGTTGGATCACATGCCTTATCTGCAAGCGAGCCCTATATTCAGGAAATTTGAATTAAAATAGTTACGTTAGAGACGCAGTCTTTCAGCACTTTATTGCCTGTGGTTTAAGCATTGCTCAATACTTTTGTGGGTGGCAATTTCAACCGGCACAGCACTGCGCTTTGCCACAGTCACATTTGTCTTCCAAGCGGTGTTTACCATTTGTGTTGATCTGTTTGTGTATGCATAGAGCAAGTTTTAAATTTATATTTTTCTGCATTCTTGTGCTTGCACTAAGCTTGTATAAGGCAGTTACAAAATGTGCGTCACTATAACAAACTGTTCTGTTGAGCTTACACTTGCAAATAATCGTGTTCAGATGGCCGCACTGCTATGCGGATGCACCGCTAGCTTTGTGTATGTTCTCATGTTTGTATAAAGCTTATATAAGCTAGTTAGAAAATGTATGTCACTAAGCATTGTGATATTCTTTAAAGAACTGCTTGGTTGGTTTTACACTTGTGAATTAGTATTGAGGCGGTGGTATTCCCATGTATGCCCTCTGCTAGCCTTCTGTGTCCTCACGTGTTTGTATTAAGTTTCTACAAGGGAGTTACAGCATGTACGTCACTAAGCGCTGTGATATTTTTTAAAGAACTGCTTTGTTGGTTTTACACCTGTGAGTAATAGTACTCGGGTGGCACTAGTCATGTGTAGGTACACAGGGACCATTTGTATACATTATGCTCATGTAAATCAGTTACAAAGTGTATGTCACTAATTACTGTGATATTTGTTGAATTGCTGTGATGGTTTTACACATGTGAATAATAGTGGTCAGGACACAGTACTTGCGGTGTATAGTTGAATTTATACACTGCCAAGACATGGGCTGTATTCGTACCAAAAGAAATGTATGTCATTATATTGTTGTGATTATTACTGTTTGGATTTTTCTTGTTTCTTGTAATTGTTTCTTGTATCTATTGAGGTATGGCAATTTGTCATGCAACCAAACTGAGAACCTGAACTTGTGCATACAAATAAACAGCTAATTTAAGAGTATACTGCTCATATTCTGCTAAACCAGTTTGACAAATCTTGTACTACAATGCTGGAAAAATGAGAGCTGACTGAGATGTACAGAAAGAGTTCTGCACTGACTGAAGGACTGCCCCACACTGGAGTTGGTAATGTTGCGTTTATTGGAGTAGAACAGAAAGTGCACTTCTATTAAAAATGCGACAGTCTGTGCAGAAACATAAGGCAGACGAGCAGATGTGGCACATTTCTTTCAGGGCCCTCCATGCCTACTACTGCATTTCTAGTCTTGCTGTGCTCTGCGTATAAGCCCCTGTTCAGCCAAGGTTTTTACTCCATGACAGTTCTACTGGGTTTGTAGCAATATTGAAGAAAAAAATTCAATGGTTTTCAAGGACTTTCGAGGCCCCGACACAGTAACTTCAAGGACCTCGTGCAATGTGTGTAGTAGTTTGGACAGGCAATAACTTGTTCAAGAACACGGTTAACTTTAATGCAAACAAAAGAAAACAAAACAAATCGCACTTCAGTGATTTCAAACATTTGAAAGACTGCTAATTTGCCTTTCACCGCCCACCACTAAACGCACACAAGGAAGCATTTCAAGAAAGCGCTCAAATTTTTTCTGCAATAGCACAATTAACTACTTGGACCTGCAACATTTGCAGTTTTTGAATACTGTTTGGTTTGGTTTGACAGTGTACGTGATGTCATCTGTTGCCTCAGCTTTTTTCACCATCAAATAAGCAATAGTCATTTCTAATTTCTTTTTATTGTGTCTGTCGCTCTCAATTTACTCTTCACGGCTTCTCTTCGAATGCCTCAACTGTTGAGCTTCCTGCTTCTGCTCCTCCAAGCACATTTGTCGCCGGTTCCATGTGCATAAAACTGGTATCTGCAGCTCCTTTGTAATTTCAACTTTAAGGATGTCGCTTTCCTTCTATTACCTCCAGAGACAATTTTCTGTGACATGCGAAAGAGTGTCACAGAAGGGAAAAAAAGCGCTTGGCAATGTCTGCTAAGTCTAGCCAAGTGTACAGGACTTTGCAGTACTTCTAAAAATTCAAGGGTTTTCAACGCCTTGAAAATGGCATTTTAGAAATAAAGGATTTTCAAGGATCGCTACAAACCCTGGATTCTAGCACCTAAATTTTACAAGCTTATTTTGGCATGGAGTTAGGAAATTCATGCTTTCTAGCTAACGCTGCACTATCTCTGTACAGTGAAGCCACGAGAGCGCAACTATTTTGGAGTAAAGAAAAATACTGAAAGCTTTTAATACCACTCTTCTTTTTTTCTATGGAGCTTCGTATTGCCTAGTTAAGTTTACGAATGTGCCTGGTTTTGGCGGGCGTTTCTTCGACATTTTCTGGAAGAAGCAGATGTCTAGCCCCCGTATTCAGAAATGTATCTTAATACAAAGCTCATGCTTGACTTGATATAAACGACGCCTGGTGCGAACGTCCCCCAAGACGCTCACTGCCTTTCTTTTGGTGCGTTCACGACTTGCGTCGTTTAGATCAAGTCAAGCATGGGCTTCAATTTATGATGCATTTCTGCATATGGGGGTAAGCGTGCACAATTCCGGGCAACGCACTGTGCCATTGACACTGAGAGAAAACGGGGAAAACAGAGTTAACCACTTATGCTCCTAAACTTTCGCGTACCTGTGGTGTGCGTGAATCGTGGAAGAAGAAACAGCGCAAACACAAGGACGAAAAAAAGCATCAACCACACCAGCGCTTCGTGGTGTGGCATGTTTTTGCGTCGTCCTTGTGTTGCGCTGTTTCCTCTAAAATGCTCAACCAACTAGCCGGCAAGTCCATCCTGTGCATATATAAATTGAACACACGCATGAGTGTAGATGGTCTTCGAAGCTTTTAGAACGAGCACTGCCACAGGATACGAGCAGTGCACGCGTAACAAGTGGACACATTAGTCATTTAAACATGCGTGCCAATGCATTTGACGCGGCTATCGGCATAAGCAGTCTCCAAATGCTGGAATGCATGCGCTTCAAAACGCTAACGATCCGCTGCTAATGCAGGACAACAGCTCACAGCGGACTGAACCAAACTCTAAACTAATGCACTTGAAAAGAACGCCTACACGGCAGCGTGAGGCACGTCGAAATGCCTGGTACTGGCGTCGCAGTTGCTCACCAGTATACGCGTGAATTAAATTCACATACGTGGATGGTTGGCGCAATACTTTGTATCCGCGTATTTTGGAGAACATGGACTGGAGAAGCACTCGATCATGAGCTGAACGGCACATTTGTTATTTTCCTGCGGTGACGACAAGCCGTGAATAGTTCTCACGTTGTCGTCTACGTTGTCTTCCTTCGTTAGTCGTAGCAAGGAATGGAAATGATGCAAACGCACACGTATTCCAGTACATAACAGCACAGCACACTGCAGAGAAACCCCACCCACCACAGCCGATTCATCAAATACGTTTGGTATATGTATAAGCTCTAAAAGAGCACGACTAGGCGTGGCGGCGCTGTGGTGTAATGGTTATAATGTGTGTTTTGAATTGTACAAATGCGAGTGTACGCGGGTTCGAATTCACATGATGTATAGAGCATTGTGATTCTTCATAAGTATGTGATTCCCTTGACAATTGTATTCTAATTAGATTGTGTGACTCCTGATTGTGAAATTTGCGAAGATATTTGCAGATTAAGCGTTAATTCGCTTTTTTTTTCTCCTCAGGGGCGTTCGTGACGCATACGCATAGGCCGCTTCAGAGCAGTCACGCCTCACGGTAGTCGGCAAATAGCCAGGGAAAAATGACTTTAAAATCCTGCATAACTTTGCTCACGCCTATTCTGAAGGCCGCTTGGAATCGGGCCTGTGTCTCTGAGGAGCCGCCTAGGGAACAGTATATCAGCGGCCCTAATTTGATCTGATTTCCTGCCTGCATGCGTGACCAGGACTTGGCTAAGAGGGTATTGGGAAGAGTACTAGCACTCTGTTCTGAAGGAGTACAAGCACTCTGTTTGGGGGAGTAGAAGTACTCGGTCTGGCGGTGTACTATTAACCCTGTGGGGAGAGTATTAGCACTCTGCGGAAGAGTACTAGCACTCCCTGTGGGAAGAGTATTATCACTCTGCGGAAGAGTACTAGCAATCCCTTGCGGTGGAGTAACAAAACTCTGTCAGGAGGAGTTGACCTACTCTCTCTCAAAGAGGGTCGATCTACTCTCGAAAAGAGAGTGAAATATGGGACAAGCAGCTACTCCCTCAAAGAGAGTGCCCGGCACTCCCTTAGTTTTTAGAGTGTAGCGGAACCAAGTAGACAGAGAAGTCGTGAGGAGGAAAAGAAAAGGTTGTGTAGATGTATAAATATATTGCTGAAATGAAAAACATGTATGGCATGCCGGATTAATAATCAAGCAGGTAAGGTAACTGTTTGCCACCGCTTTGTTTCAGTGGGGGCGCTAATAAATCCTCCTCCACTTCATCATCATCATCACCACCACCTTCATTAGCATCGTAGCGTGCCACTTGTCACGCGATGTGAGATCCGCGTAATGTGCGAAACGCTGCAGTAGAAGGGAATCGTAGAGCTATGCGAGTGGCTGTAACCAGGCAACGTCGGGCTGAGCAGACCGCTGTGCAGAGAGCCGCAGGACAAGCCGCATCAGAAGCCGTAGTTCACCGACGACGCCAGGTGGACAGTTAAGACCGTTCTCCGACGCGAATAGACTTCTCCGCGAAGGCGCTGTAGTGCGTGGTGCCGAAAATGAAGCGCTTATGGAGCCCCTCTTCCAGCATACGCTGTGACTGTGCTGCGTGTTCCACGCAGGCCTGTGACATTTTAGTGTACTTCGGAAAACCATTGCGCACATAGAGCGATATTTTTTATTCCTTGGTGCCTGAACAGGTGCTCACACCTCAATTATTGAACGAATGAAGATAACCAAATCGTACGGAAAGGCAGAATCTTTTTCAAAATTTCAGTAATTTGAACAATATCTCATTTCGAGGTTTTGGAGATTGTAGAGATCAGCGGGAATCATATCATATCACACCATACTAGAAATTTGGTGGGAATTCCAGCAGAACTTTTTGTTGGGCTAGTTGGTGCATATTACTGAAGTACTATAGCGCCAAACAGACGACACAAGAAGAAGAAACACGGACGAGCGCTTGAATCACTTGATTCTTGAATCACTTCTTTTGGAAATATTCACTTATAAAATACGTAATAAAATAGCTCAATTTACAGCAACAGTACTTCCGAAGTTTGATACTACGGTGGACGGAAGACTGTATTGCTATAGTTTATTTGTAGCAGAACACATTATCTTTGCATATACGTATGGTGGCTAAATTCTCGCCGATCTTCGTTCACCCTACGCCCATATTATAGTAACCTCAGCGGGGCTATATTATAGTAAACGAAACCCTAATGGTGAGGCGCGTAGTTCTTAACAGGTGTGCATACCTGTCAGCGTGTGTGTTTCTGACTTGGCCCGCTCCTATTGGAAAGGCAAAGCCGAGAGAAAGGGCGGTGCTTTGCAGTGAAAATGCTTCGCGGGCGATATTCGCGTGTCGGCTGGTCCTGATAAAATGCTGCGGCACTTGTTCACTCAGCGCGCTTTATGTTTTTTATATCCTTACATTTGCAGCCGTTGCAGGTTTTCGCATATAGTGAACGTCTTGAATTACCGACTGTCTTCGCGTCGACTGAATTATCCCGGCGTAATGCTCTTTTCGTGTTAACGCGATATCACACCACGTGACTGCAGCACTTTGATTCTTCATAGACTAGAAAAAAAGAAAGATCGATTGCGTTCTACGTAACCTTTTGCGAATTAATATTTTATTATTTTATGGCGTATGGTAGGTCGGGATTCACAACTGCTAATTCACAACGAATATTTGGATATATGTACTACGTTTGCTCACAGCTTTAGTAATGATGTTCTGAGTAGTCCTTGCTTTTTCGCAAGGACTAATCTGCGTGAGGGTGTCTTTAAGGCCTAATATTGAAACTACTTCGGTCGGCAGAAAACGAACAAGCGGGCCAATAGACGAGACAACTTTCGAGTCTTGTGAGTTTCGTCACCTGCAGCTAGAAACGTAAAGGATTAAAAAAATATTGTTAGAGTTACTGATATCCGGTTGACTTGTTAGTGTTTTCATTCTCTTTCGCTCGATGCAGTTTAATGCGTTAGTTCATGATTACTTGCGGTTACGGTATAGAAAACCAACTCGTCGTTTTTTCTTTTTATCACATCGCAGAAATACCATTACGGTGATTGTAGCCCCTCTTAAGCTGATTGGTATGAATTAAATGGAAGCAGAAAGCGAAACATAGGGGACTTTACACAGTTTCTTGGACGGATAGTTGGCAGTGCTGCCTAGATGCTTAGTTGAGGCGACAGCTAAGCGCGCCAAGAAAGGCTTGGAGAATACACCAGCAATAGCGGTCGTCGGAGGTAGTTAGAGTGAGGGTGGCAGGCACATGCATTGCACGGACTAAGCAGCCTACAGGCCATGTAGTAGTTTGCGTATTCTATATAATAGCTACTAATCATCAAGTCTGCAGCCACGAAAGGAAAAAAGAATTTCACATAGTTGGCTTGACTTTTGTAACAAATTTCCGGTGTTTTCCCTGTCGGATGAGTCGTTCTGGTGGAAGGAAAGAAAACAGATATGCAAATAACTTCATACCAGTTAGCCTACCTTTCACTGAGTTGGTCACCCGTTTCTCAATACGTCGAAACTGGGAGAAAAGACGATTTGTTATTGAACCCAAGTTAGTCTGTGCTCCTCAGAACTACTACCAAAGGAACGGGTGAAGTGAACGAGGAAGAGTGTAACCATTACCTTGAGGAATCACTGATTTAAGCTTGCCATTTATTTTCCCGCTTGAAGGAAACAGCTATGTGCTTTAAAAAACGGAAATCTGCTGGCGATTTTTATAACAGAAAACACAGTGTTTCAGGATCTAGTGAGAAACCTCGTTGCGCGTGATCACAACGCGTAAAGCTGAGCATAAACTTCAGGAGAAGAGTACGTGTCATGCTGGCGATGCGGAGTTGCTGGCTTCAGTGCAGATGTTGGCAAGTCGGACTTATTTTCAACTACTGGAATGGAAAGGCTTGCCATTCAGAAAGCTTCAAAGGAATTAGATGAGAGGCCTTTTTCAGAAGATCCCTGAGACCGTGGCTTCGGTCGCCTGCGATGTGTAACGCCGCAAGAATGCTGATGCGTTTTTTAGGTTGTGATGAACTATTAAAAAAGTTTCGTTGAGTGTACGTCCATGTCAAAAAAACGTAACGTGTCTTCTTCTTCCCATTTTTCAGCACCCTTTTCCCTTTCTTCAGTGCAGGGTAACCAACGTGACTCTGCCTGGTTAACCTCCTAGCCCTTCCCTTATTGCTTCTCATTATTCCTATCTCCCTGTTAGGAGAAGGGAAAAATGATCATGCCAACATGCATTCAAGGTAAAGTAGTCAGTAGCAAAACGACAGCAACATAGCGAAGTTGGCGAAAAATTATAAAAGGAATAATGGAGAGAAGCCGGCTTATTTAGGAAATAGGCAGGCCGCTGCACTCTATTTCAATGACAAAAGTTTATTCACAAATATATAGAAGACATACTGCAAACCAATAGGCAAAGCGACAAGCCCCGCTGAACTTGTTGACATGAACCATGGACAACATTTGCCTAGGACCTGCGAGCTTCTTTAGCTGCTGTTTCGTAAGTAGCACCATTCGTGGCAGCTACTGTGAATGAACGTTGAAAGTGGTGGGCTGCAGTTTACGAACAGCTGGCTTGAACCTAGGCAAAAATTTTACACCATAGACTGCTTCCGTAGTGCCGCTCAGAAAGCACTGTGCTTTAAGGCCGCTTTGCGTCTACACGCCGGCGATCACTTGTCCGCTCGACAAATTTACATGGTGTTTATTTTTAACGCGACAGCGTTAAGGAGCTCGTGTCGCAGAAAAGCCGGTGTCGTCGGCGTTGGCGTCGGTGTCGGCGTCGGCGGCGTTGGCCGTGAGCGATAAATCCCAGCAGGCACTTCATGAATAAAAAACAACTTGCAAGATGGGCTGGGTGGGAATCAAACCAGGGTCTCCGGAGTGTGAGACGGAGACGTTACCACTGAGCCACGAGTTTTTTTTTTCTTTATTCACAAAATGACATACCTACATAAAAACACGTTGGCCTACTTGGACCAACGTGACAAGCTCAAATTTCTTGAAATTCACTAATTCATCAAGAATACCCAACCAGTCAGGCGGATCTGCCTGTACACGATATATCTCACGTATGAAAATAATGCTTTCAACAAAATTTTCTCGGGCTGAGAGCGCATTCACATCGGCGTGCGTTACCGCCATCCGTGTCTTCCAAAGACTATGGAGGCCCAGGAGCATTATCATGTCGTACGGAAAGCCCTGATGGCTGTCTACCGGCAGGAAACGTATACCCTGTGCTGTTATCGGCAGTTCCTTTTTAAGAGTTCTTTGCAAGACGTCCCAATAAAAAATTGCATCCCAGCACTCAATGAAAGCGTGCTCAATGGTCTCCGACTTGTTACATAGCGCACAGTTTGTCGTCCATGGTACAAATATTCCTTTGTCGGCTATCCATGTTTTGACCGGAAGGGTAGATGTATGCAATTTAAAGAAGAACGACTTTACGCTTGCTCTCACTGGTATCCTTTTAACTCTTTTTAGAACATCTTGTCCTGGGCCTCCATAGTATTTCATTCGGTACAATGACACTGGCATCATAACTTCAACTAAATCTTTGTAAAGTTTCTTTCTTGTTACTGTGCTCAGGTACTGAAGGGAAAACCGAGCTTTTAATATTCGAAGGGAGTCGACTACCTCTCGCAAGTAGCCTTTAAGCCGATAGTGTACAGGCTGTGCACTAGACACAATAAATTCAGGCAAAACGCTTTTCAAACGGATCTGGATCATCGTACGCAAGAATGAATCACTTTGATCTCGCAAGAAGACAAAACGAGAAACAATCTGTCGTAAGAACAAATGCGACAATCCAAGACCACCATCTCGAACAGGCACTGAGCCACGAGTTCGATGCTTCAAAGCGGTACAAAAGCGCCTCTAGTGAACGCGGTGTTGCCTTAGAAACGAGCTGTTTCTAAGGCTCAGGCGTGCGTCGCTTGCTCAGGCGCACATTTCGTTGTCGCGCCGAACGCTGCGTTGCTCGACGCTCACCGCGTCCGATGCGGGGCGCGTAGTCACTGCGCCGTAGCGCGTCTTACACCCCTTGGCGGGTCGACGGGAACGCTGTCGCGTTCCACTGTTGAAGGCGAAGCTTAAGCGTCCTCCAATTTTTTTTAGAAATAGCAGAAACTTATCATACCGCGCGTTGAGCTTAAGTGTATACAGTTTGTCCCTAACCGCTGTCATGTCTAGTACTAGCGGTTCCACGCTTTCACACGTCACTTTCTTTTTCTCTCCTCCTCCCCCCACGCAGGGGAACTGCGAGTGAAGAGTGGCAAGGCTGTCATTCCCTCGTTTTGTAACTGCGTCGGTTGCACCCATTCTCTGCCTCCTCTCTCTACCTCCTCTCTACCATTCCATCTACTTCCCCTCAGAACGGTTGCACGTTAGTACAAAGGTAAGCGCTGCAGTATCTGCAATGTTTTTGCGTGGCGTCACGGATAATTACAGCTGTCAAGAGGGTATTGTGGCGACGCCCAGGGAGCGTCAGAGGGCATTGTGCACATGCACCGTGATTGAAAGGTTCAAAGGAGTTTCTCGCTAATACGTGTTGCTAGGCTAGTCAGCTCATACTGTACTACGAACCACAGGAACTATGGCCACTTAGCGCAAAATGGACAAATGTAAGGGCAGGATGGGGACAAGGTGAGCGCTAGTAGGAGCGTCAAGCTTGTCCCACCCTGTCCTTATTTTTGTCGATTTGCGCTATGTGGCCATAGTTCCTATGGTCCCTAGTACGGAGTTTTTCGCGTCGCCTTTCTTCTCTGTCATGCTCCTGCCATTTATATGC
Organism: Dermacentor andersoni; assembly: GCF_023375885.2. Taxonomy (NCBI): domain Eukaryota; kingdom Metazoa; phylum Arthropoda; class Arachnida; order Ixodida; family Ixodidae; genus Dermacentor; species Dermacentor andersoni. Next base: position 105,222,161 of record NC_092817.1, on the reverse strand, counting down.
ACGCTTTGAACCAACTCCCGACGCAGCGTGCAAGACAGCAGCAGCAACAGTGGAAAAAGTCGAAGGCAGACACATAAAGCTTCGCTTTAAGAAGATGAGCATCTGGCGGGCGAGTGCCACCATAAGGAAACGAATGACTTCCTACGTTTGAGGAAGGAGTTGGTGAAAGCGCAGAGATAAAAAAAAAAGAAATAAGGAAAGGAAATAGGAAAGCATGAACAAAATGAGAAATCAGTAATACTCAACTCAAACAATGTCAATTGATATGGTACCTCAGTAGCAACGGAAAAAAAAAATTGTAACCACAGGTCGCATTCATTACAAAAAATACCAAATAACAGTTCGATGTGAATCATTCGCAAACAAATAAAACATGGGGGCTGCGAGCAGGGGGCCTGGATATACTGAAGTACACAGCAACGAAGAACAACGGGAAATCTCCTGAGAAAGAGGAGTGTCCTTAATTGCGTCATTGCAATAAAGCAATAGGTTGATGAAAATGTTATTATGTAGGGAAATATATATGTGAGAACTAGGTGAGTAACTGTTCCGGGCACTGGGTAGTTCACGACAATTTCTCAAGTCCTTCCAAATTCCGAATGATAGTTTCTAAAAACAGTTCCTTGCATTTTACCTCTGATTCACTGCGAAATGCCCAGGCCAGAGTATTCAGCCTTTGTTACAGAGTAAAGTAAAAGTTGCGAACGCAAGACGCCGTGTTCAGCGTTAGCGACAGGACGGCTTCATCCGTGTCTATACAGCCTTTCACAACAAAATCCTTGTTTCACCTGCTGGTACGCATCTCGGGATTTTCTTTCATTTGTAGCGCCACGTCTTGCATTATTATTGCGTTATCATTAGGGGTGCGATCTTGTACGCGTTCCAAAGTCGAACGGAGGCGGTCCGTTCTTTACGTCTCGGAATAGGCGGTCCGTTCCGTTGCGTTCGTCCGATAGCAGACGACACGGAATGACTGACAGCAGATATCACGTCACAATTGACGTCATGGCATTTGTCACGGTTCAAATTGACCAATCGTGTGCGGCTCGGTGGAACGGACCGCCTCCGTTCTATTTTGGAACGCGTACAAGATCGCACCTTAGAAGTGTGAAAGTGGGAAAAGGTGTATGTGTACACGCGAACTGTGGGAAAACGCTCGCGTGGTAGGTGTAAAGAGGGAGATGGGATGGGAGAGCTTAGAAGAGCGTGGATATGTGCTCATCGGAAAAGTAGGACGCATGTCTAGTGGGCTACTGAACAACACTGAACAATGTGATGAACGCGGCTTTAGTCGTCGATCCGAGGCCTCAAAGATGTGCGACATAATGCCAAGGCATTTCTATAGCATTTATGAAGAAATCGCCACTGAATTGTTTTTTTTTATTCGCAAGGGTATTGCGCTGACGCTGCGCATTCAACAAGCGTATGTTCATTATTGTTCGTCCTCTGGCATAAGCGCTGCCTTTTGGGTTCCGTTCAATGCCTTCGTCGTTATACGGAAGGTGGTTGAGTGAACTTGTTTAAGTTATGGTATTCGTTTCCATTCGTGGCAGTTTCCACGTGCATGTCTGCAAGAGCACGACTTGCGAGAGACCCAACATTTTACTTGTGTAAGACTGTCCAAGAGAGCAAGTTGGTTTTAAATAAAGAGCCAACGCTTATGCTCAGCATTTTGTCTCCGTAGCTACATCGCTAGCACTCTATAATGTCATTCTATTTTGCTGTTTAACTTTAATTTAATATAGATTGCTTAAGCGGCGTAGGCTTTAAATTACGAGCAGTTTTTTCTCATGAACTTCTGACGTCTGCCTAGATAGCGAAACATATATAATTAAGGACTAGCCTCGTTCCCTTCATCTACAAAGAAGACGCGAAATCTCTTGCGCTATTTGCATGAATCAAGCAGAGCCAAAATTTCGGTTTTATTCATTATTCTGTAAAAGTCAGAAAACTGTGCATGCTATTATGTGAAGGAAGATAGCGTGAGCGAGGACGTAGTTTGGCATAGCGGCAAAGTAGCTGATTAACGTGAGCGAACAAAGGCAGACTCGGGCATGAGAGGGTGGCACATCACATACCATGCGGGATAGCAGTGCAGTCTGCAGTGGTCAAAGATGAAAGTAAAAATGAGTGCTTTCTTTTTCGTTTTTTTAGAGCGTTTAATTAAGCGATGTTCCCGTTTTAGCTTCAATGGTTTCGCTCATTTTTCTAAGTGCGTAACGAGATTAAAAAGTAGGCCCCAAGACTGCTTAACGCTCTACTGGCGCGTGCCAGCGCACGAAAAGAACTACCCAAGAAGAATGGCAGAGGAACACATTACGTACCTGCTCGCCCATAGGGAGGCCTGTAGTTAACGCGTTTCGCTGACATCCTTGCTTGCTCGTGCCTTGACACAAAGGGGAAATACTTGCGAAAGAAGCAGTTTAATGCTCTTTCGAACAAAACTTTACAATAGCCGTGGGTTACGTAAACACCGTTGTCTTGATTTAGGGTCTGTTATCTTAATAAAGGCACAACGCTTTAAAGCGATCACTACTGGCGCATGAAATAAGCATACTCTAAACTCGGGGACCTTTACAAATGTGCTCATTTTGTGGAAGTTGGTTTCAGGTCAGCGCGGGTGAAGAAGTTGTTTCTCAATGGAGCCTTCAGGAGGCCACTTACGCGAAGAACACAGCAAGATGCGAAAAAGAACGGAAGGCTGGCGTACGCTTGTTTCGCACGCACTATATGTCTGCCGCCGGCAACGCAAAGAAGGCTAGAGATACCTCTCTACCTGCTAGCCTTCACGACCAAAAAGTAGTATGCCCCAAACAAAAGAAATACATAAGTATGCATGATGTAATCCGACGTAACTTAAGCCTCATAATTTTCTGCCGCAAAATGTCACGCACTTCCTGCGCCGAAAGCTTCGCACGTGTTAGTGCGGCCAGTTGCCACAGCGTGGCGCTTGCACTCGTTGCCAAAACATATTACCTCGCATGCTGCAAACAAACAGGAGCTCAAATACATGCAATTTGACGTAACATCACGTTCGAGAGTTGTACTTATAATATATGATGTACGTTTAACTTATAGTTTCAATGAAAGAAATTAATATAGTAACATTTGAAAAGTGTATAGAACCTGCGATATTACAGAAAGGGTAGTGTGCATGCTATTATGTGAAGGAAGATAGCGTGAGCGAGGACGTAGTTTGGCATAGCGGCAACCTTTTTTCCATTGTGATGCAGGCAACATTCTTTCTGTATTGCATAGTAATGCATGTTGTGAAAATCGTACTGCGCATTGAGTGTGGCTGCGCTACTTGCATATAGACTGATTCCATATAAAAAAAAAAAAAGAAGCATAGTGCAGAGGCCGCGAGTAAAGAAATTTTCATCCATAGCGCTTTACGAAATAATGAGAGCCAATGAACTTAGGATAATAGTGAGTCAATGAGATGCGCAAGGAAAACGTGCCCAGGCAAATGGATGTGCATAATCAAATCGGGCGCGTTGTTAAATCCTGTTCTTCTGCAGACGTTCAATAGAGCGGGAGTAATTTCGTAATCATTGGTATTTGGTAAATGATGGATACCTTACAAGAGGGGGGAGGCGCAGTAACCATCAATGTCTTGCGCAGGAGTAATCATTTCTAAGGCAGTGCCTCAATAATGCTTTAATTCATATAGTCACCAAGGGAAGCGATAAAATCAGCATAGAAAAGAGCTGTTTTCGACGACATACCCTTTGAGTGGCTCTTTTTAAGTACGAACAGGAGTTGTAGGAAAAAGAGTGCTCTTTGTAAAATTCAATTTCAATTGTATGTCCCCGCACAGAGTAAGAAACACGGAAAAGATATACTGGAATTAGCTCGTTAGAGAGATATTGATCAACGCTGCAGACGTCTTCCCTGACACTTCAATGTGTAGGTGAAGAATAAAGAAAATGCTGAGAAATTATTTATGCTGAATAGCTGACCATTTTCAACGAGAAAAACAAAAATACAACGAGCACCAAAAACTAATAGTAGTAAAGCACTATTACAGCAAACATTGCAGAGGCTTTGAATGTGCCTTTTCTGAAATCCTGAGCACATTTAGCTAGCAGTGGGAACAAGCGTGGTAAAAAAAAAAAGAAGAAACATACATTGCTTTGAAAAAAAAAAAGAAAAGAAGCACAGCCGGTCGCACTTTCATGCGTGCGTTTGCAGCGTGAGGTGTTAACGACAACCGGACCCATAAACGTGGGCAACAGACGGCAAGGGCTCTGCTGAGCTTAAAGGGGCGTTTAAGGGTGGCGTTGCCGCAACTTTTCGTCGGACTCGTTATTCGGGCTAGATTAACTCTACGATGGAATTTCTCCACGTAGCGCAGGCAATGGGCCATTTCCCCCGTTGGTGGTGAAATGGTCACTTGGAAAGCAGTCATTAGCTGCTGTCTTCGGTTGAGGAAACGCGGAAGGACGTTGCGAGGACGTTGCGTCGCCCCGTGGGCGAGTTTTATACGGTGGCGTTACAGTAATCGCATGGCAGCCGCATCCGATCATTAGGCCTAATTTCTACTTCCACATGCGGCAAACCAGGCAGTATATGCGTTTACACTCTGCTCGCCGTAATTTGGCGTATTTTTAAAGAAATGGAAGGTGGCAACTAGGCTTAGAGCCACGGCTATCTTTGTGCGTCTTATTCTGTGTCATTCCGGCAAATAACTTCTGTTAATTTGCGACAGAGCGACGTCGCTAGCAGTGCATAAGTGTTGACGTAACATTTATGTGCATGAATTTTCGAACAACCTAAAAGATTGCCAGGTCTCATGAATGAAAGCCAGCGAGATACTGGAATCAAGTGAGCCTATAACGACCCAATTCTTGGTTCATCCTCTAATGTGGGCAGTGTCATGTTTTAAAGGAACATCAACGTTATCATCAGCTGAAACACTTCTTGTTTAAGCAAAATAAAATATCAGAATGAATCAACGTCTCAAGATTTAGGGAACACCGTTGCTGATTACACGCGGAGGATACACTTGCCCTATCCTTTTTTTTTGCTGAAGAGTGCATGATAGTGATAGCCGAAAGGCCTAATTGTCTCAATCTTGTGAATAAGCGGTGGCGGGATTGGCCGCGGAAGAACACGGCGTCGTATAATAGTCAGTTGTGGCCTAGTTATGAGTTCATGATGACAGTGTTTGGGCTGTGCGAGACGCAAACGTACAGTGTTCGGTGCGTTTATGGGCCGTACTTGTCTGAAAGCGACGTGAATAATGTTTCTGTCAAAACAACTTTTACAGTCCATCCAGTGTTACCACTACGGTGACCTCGCTGTGCTTGTAGCGAAAGCTCTTGAAAGCTTGAAAGCAGAGTGTAGTCAGCATAGATTTTCTTAAGTGTTGTTCTATGGGAGAGCGACAACAATGTGCAACACGTCGTTTGGCGAATCGCCCTGAAATTCTTATGTATAGGACGCACAACAGCTTACACCTTACACTAATACACGTACCTTATAAACAAATGCAAAAAAAAAAAGAAAACGAAATAGACGTGCGGCTGATAAAACTGAAATAAACCTTCACGTGTACGCACGCAAGGTCAGTTCGGAAAGTTCAGTTTTCTCAGAAAACATGAAATAGGAAGGGAGAGGCTTTGGAGACGTTAGAACAAGAAAATGAAGTTAAAAAAACAAAGGAGGAAGGGAGGGGGGATAAAATAAACTGGTTCCTATCAAGCGGTTGTATCAAGAAGTTCTTGCCCTGGCAAACAGAAGTTCCCTGTGCTGAAATGCTGGCTCCAGAGATATCTGTTGGTTGACCATGTTCAAGATAAATCAATTGTCTTTGTGCATTACGAAACGTTTCGGCAGAAACCATTTCAGGATGACTGTCGGCATTAGTGTGATAGTGTGAGCCCACGCACCATCTTTAGCACCCTTTGCTTATTACGGATTTGAGATTGAAATCCCAAGGAGTTATTTTCGAGTTTTCTTTTTATGCCCTTAGCATAGCGAGTGAACAATTCTGGAATGAGCGCGAATCCTTGCCGAGGTCCTCGGTGAACTTACACTATTCCTTTGCATTTCTGGCCTTCCTATACAAGTTGTACTCTGTTGTCACTATATATAAAACTCGGCAGCCGCACAGCATTGTCAACTATGCCGTCGTGCTTAAAAATATTCCGTAGCAATCTCCCATCTACGTTGCCGCACGCGCCTTTATTTAAAGGAAGAAACTGCCGTCTACTCGACAGCAGCCCGAAGCTACAAAGGAAATCTATACGCTTTTTGCTTTGTAGCTATATATACGCTTTTTATATATACGGAAATCTATACGCTTTTTTTTTGGGGGGGGGGGGGGAAGAAGACGAAGTGCTTCTCTTGCGGAACACATCTCGCCCGTCTCCGTGCTTTTCTGGACTTCTCACTGCACCTGTGGGGTCTACCGCCCCCTCCATCACGGTGATGGATGTGCAACACCCTGAGGATCCTCCCGGTTCCCGTTCACCCGCGGACATCGGTTCGAGGAAGCGAGGAAATACATCGAGTACACGTCGAGTGTACAGCGAGGACACAGAGCTGTACTCCGCATCAGGTGACGAGTCCTCGGAAGATGGCTTTCGACTGGTCCAGTACCGCAAGGCCAAACGAAGAATTATCAACTCATCTTCGGCGTCCAGCTCGAACACTGTGAAAACAGCTCCTCAGCGATGGCCTCACTGCATCCTGTTTGTGCCACAGAACGCTACCGACAACCTGCGCGTCCTCAACAGGCAAGCACTCTCCGTGTATCTCGAAAACACTGTGCCAAACGAGATCAAGGATGTCAGGATAAACACTAGGCGAAACATCCTGGCAATCGATGTGATGAACCCGAGCGCGCTGACCATACTACAACATGTAACGCAGCTGGGAAACATCAAGGTCCGATCCATCATGCCAACGAATGGTGCCACAATAACAGGAGTCATCTATGACATTGACAATGAAATTCCTAATGCAGACCTCCCAGTTCTTATAAAACCAGCAAGTGAACGCAACGTCATTGTGCATGTTTGTCGCCTCGGCAACACACGTTGTGTGAGACTAACGTTCAAAGGCGACTGCCTTCCACCCTACGTGAAGGTCGGCCACTTTCGCCACCAGGTTCGACCATTTATTCCAAGACCAATGCAATGCTTCAATTGTCAGAAGATTGGCCATGTGAAGGGTGTCTGCAGAAATTCGGCCGTGTGCCCTCGATGTGCCGAACCCCACTCAGAAGACAACTGCAGCGCAATCAAGTTGAAGTGTCCTAACTGTCAGGGTGATCACTGCGCCTCTTCCAAAGACTGTCCCCAGATCAAGAAAGAGATCACCATTCTTAAACAAATGGTGAGAGACAACTCTACCCACAAAGAGGCTGCTGTGAAAGTACGGCGAAGACGACGTCACCGTCGAAGGTCTTCACGACGGAAAACATCAAGTTTTCCGGAACAGTCAACTCGTCAAGCAGCATCACCAGCGGAAGTTTCCAGCCCTCCGAACACCGATGTTGGAAGGGAAAAAACTGCCAGATCTCTCTCCACAAAGGAATGGCCGCCACTTCCACGTACACGACCGCCAGAAGAGCCGCAGAAGAAGCCGACCCCAGTACAGCAAGGTGCTGTATCCGAGGAGTCACGGAAAACAGATGAGCAAGTGATAGCACTTATTAGGCCTTTAATGAATGCCATTCGCGTGTTGCTAAGCAACATGCATACACCGTCTTCCAGAAGTGCGCTTCAAGTACTGGACGCTCTGAGTCCGGTGCTTGCAACCCTTGAGTAGATCATGGCTCCACAGCCACGGTCTTTTAGGGAAGAGGTCCGAGGAGGAGGAGGAGGAATAAACTTTTATTATGGAACCAACACTTTATGATGGCCGGGCCTAAGCCCCCACGAAGGGACGTCGAGGTCCGACAAGCAGCTATTTTTCAGTGGAATGCGCGCGGACTCAGAGCGCGCCTTTCGGATTTCCGTCGCTTCGTGTACGCCAATATGTTTCCCATTATCGTCATTTGCGAGCCGAACTTATCGAACACAATCAGGCTTTCTGGATATGAATTATTTATGTCGTCAACTGTTTATGAAAACAGTAAGGTTTTGGTGTGTATTCGCCGTGACCTCACCTACACTCATCAGCCTGTACCACCTAATGACAATAATCAATATATATGCCTAAACGTAAGGAAAAAGAATTTGGCCTTTACTTTTGTCGGCGCCTACCTATCTCCGTCAAGTCGATTTGATTACAAAAGACTGCAAGACATCCTTTCCTCAACCTCCAATCCCTGGGTCATCACTGGAGATTTCAACGCCCATCATACACTCTGGGGAAGTCCGATGATCAACGCAAGAGGCAGAGCTCTGGTATCTTTCGCCTCCAGTAATGAACTTTGGCTGCTGAATGATGGAAGTCCTACCTTCTTACGTGGCTCCACCTACAGCAGCTGTCTTGACTTGGCTTTCGTCTCACGAAGCCTTGTCAGACGTGCAGGGTGGTTTGCGGACATAGAGACGCACGGAAGCGACCATATCCCCACGTACATCAAGATCAGAGGATTGTCCCCTTCCAAAATACGGGATACGATCCAAAGAGTGGACTGGCCTAAATTTCAGTCTATTATGGAAGAACACTGCGACGCCAATCCATCTTTCGACTTGGAAGAGGCAATCAAGAGCGCGGTGCAAGACACTATGCGCACTCTCACATGCTTTTCGAAACTGAACGAATTTGATGTGGAACTAGAACGACTTCGAGCAATCCGACGACGTGCTGAACGAAGATACCGACGTACGAAAACAATGGACGATTTACGGACCGCCAGGCGCACGCAAAAGAAGATACAGCGCCGGTTAGACAGGCTCGAATCGCAACGTTGGACTGCCTTCTGTGAGTCGCTAGATCCGCGCAAGCCTTTATCGCAACTATGGAGAACGGTGCGCGGTCTCCGGACACTCCCCGTACAGCGATTCCGATTCAAGGCGCTTGCCCTCTCTCAAAAGAGATCGGAGATTGACGTGGCAGAGGATTTCTGCGCCAGATTATCCGGCCAACTCACAGCTACCAACATTCCATCGCCTTCGAGTAACTGTCCGCCACCACGTGATCACCGGATGGATCTACCATTCTCAATCCACGAACTTAAGGCAGCATTAGCTTCGTGTAGCCGCACATCAGCGCCAGGACCTGACGGAATTTCCTACCGAGCTCTGTGTCACCTGGGGGAGCGAGCGAGAGGAGTTCTCCTTGAGGTGTACAATGAATCTTGGAGAGATGGCACACTACCAACAACCTGGAAGACAAGTCGCCTTGTTCCACTGCTGAAGCCTGGCAAGTCGCCGTTGGAACTCTCATCATATCGCCCGATCGCGCTGGCGAGCTGTGTGGGCAAAGTAATGGAGAGGATGGTCCTAGGACGCCTGGAGTGGTACTTGGAGTACCACAACACCTACCCAGATGCCATGGCGGGCTTCCGACGTGGTCGATCATCGATCGATAACGCCGTCGACCTGGTCACCTACATTCAACATGAGAAATGCCGTAAGCGTCTCTGCGCTTCCTTATTCCTCGACGTTAAAGGGGCGTATGACAACGTTACGCATGAAGCCATCCTCTCTGCTCTCGCAGAGGTAGGAGTGGGTGGTCGGATGTTTAAATGGATACGGAGTTATTTATCCATGCGATCCTTTTTTGTAAGCACCGAAGAAGGCCATACTTGTCTACATTATAGCTACCGCGGCGTCCCCCAGGGCGGTGTACTTAGCCCCGTGTTATTTAATCTAACACTAATTGATCTCCTTGAGCACGTGCCAACTACAGTCAGGCTATCAATGTACGCGGATGACATCTGCATATGGACGTCTGCAGTAACACGCCTACAGTTGCGAGCGAGAATTCAGAGAGCCGCCACACAAACTGTTCTCTACCTTCGTAATCGAGGCCTGGAAATTTCCCCAGAGAAATGCGCACTAGTGCCATTTACGCGCAAACCCATGGCCAACTACAATGTAATGATAAATGGCCAAATAATACGACGGGTCCGATCGTACAAGTTCCTAGGTGTCATAATCGACAGGGACTTGTCATGGAGCCCACACGTATCATACGTGAAAAAACGGTTGACAGGCATCTGTCACCTCTTCAAGTTTTTCGCTGGCAAGACCTGGGGAATGTCGCCAAGTGCGATGTTGCAACTGTACAGGGTGCTTTTCCTAGGATTTCTTCGATACAGCTTGCCAGCAATAAACAACACAGGTAAAACAAATCTACGCACAATACAAAGTCTTCAGGGTCAAGTGCTCCGGATCTGTCTAGGCCTGCCTCAGAGTGCTTCAACAGTGGCTACGATAGCAATCGCTGGAGATCACCTTGTCAGGACCCACATTGAAATTGAAGTACTCAGGACCCATATAAGGCATCTGACCAGGACTCCTCGTCACCACTTGGCCTCCCTAACAGCGGACAGACCACACACATCTTTCAGCCGGACGATAACCGCACATGATGAATCATTGCCAGCTTGTTTCACCCCGGCTGCGAGACCTTCGATTCCTCCATGGTGCCTCGCTCAGCCAAAAATCAACCTCACAATACCTGGTATCTCGAAAAAAGCTGATCTATCATCGCCAGCCCTTAGACAGCTCACGCTACTACATTTGTACGAGAATTACCGTGATTCTACGCATATTTACACTGATGGATCTGTTCTTCCAAGTAGCTCCGCGGCGGCAATCGTCATACCAGCGAAAGCTACAACAATCAAATTTAAGACAACCCACGCGACAACATCGACGGCAGCAGAACTCGCAGCGCTCTTTACTGCCCTTCATCACATTGGTGATGAACCACCACATAAATGGACAATATTCTGCGATTCGAAGGTGGCACTGCAGTCTCTACTGTCACCTTTACGGCGCGGACCACACGAACAACTAATATTCCATATTACAGAGACGTTGCAACATATAAGTGAAGCAGGCCATGAGATAACCTTTCAGTGGCTTCCAAGTCACTGCGGGATTATCGGCAATGAACGGGCGGATCACGCTGCCCACTCAGCCCATACTGAGGAGCGCCACGTCCCAATTCCTCATTCTAGAACTGACGCAGCACGGAAGCTCCGCCTACTTGCTCGGCAGTGCACCGCGTCGCAATGGAATGAGCCACATTTAAGAAACACGCGACTGTACTCACTTGATCCAACACTAAGTCTTGGAGCGCCATGACAGCTTCGCCGTAGAGACGCCACGCTTTTATATCGACTTTGGCTGGGCGTTGCCTTTACTAAAGCCTATGCATTCCGCATAGGGATGACCGACAGCCCAACCTGTGACCACTGCGGCCATGAAGAATCAATTGGCCATATTTTGTGTGCCTGCCCGCAGTACAGTACACAGAGGGCATGCCTTCGCCACGAACTTGACCAACTGGACGACCAAGCGCTATCCGAAAAAAGAATTCTGCAACATCGAAAGGACCTACCGTCACAGAAGAAGGCCGTGCAAGCGCTCTTGCGCTTTTTGCGATCTACCGGCCTGTGTGAATGACTTTAACTGGAACGCCTTTTGTGTGTGTGTGCCTCCATGTGTGCGGGTTTTTTTTTCTTTTTTTTGCGTTTTCCTCTCTGTCATCTTTCTAACCCCTATCCCCCATCCCCAGTGTAGGGTAGCAAACCGGAGACTCATATCTGGTTAACCTCCCTGCCTTTCCTCTTCATTCTCTCTCTCTCTCTCTATACGCTTTTTGAGCAGCAAAGCTACGCAAGTGAAGAAAAATTGGTCCTGGTCCGGGGGCGGATTTGCTATATTATGTTGAGGCGACCTTGCGCACATGTAAACAGCATATTATATATATATATATATATATATATATATATATATATATATATATATATATATATATATATATATATATATATATATATATATATATATATATATATATATATATATACACACACACACACCGGGTGTTTCAGCGAGCACGTTCAGGATACTTTAAGACGGCCTGTGGCAGATAACACAATTCTCGTTCATGAGCTGGTCTACTCGAAGAGGTGCACGCATGCACAAAAAAACTGAAATGCGTAATCAAACAATTAACGAAAACTTGGTAATAATCTTTTTGACTAATTACCTTATGGCGCATATTGCAATCTACAAATTCTAGCAGTGGAGCTTGCACGGCGGATGCACTAGGAACGAATTCTCATGATGCCACCAGTTTCGAGATAATAATTCCCGAACTGTGCGGGGAAATGCATTGGCGTTCCAGTAACATTATTAAGAAACCGTCGCTTGATACATTCAGGCACAAAATTATACATATATATATATATATATATATATATATATATATATATATATGCGTGTGCGTGTGTGTGTGCGTGCGTGCGTGTGTGTGTGTGTGTGTGTGTGTGCGTTCGTGCGAACGTGTGTGCGTGTGTGTGTGTGTGTGCGTGCGTGCGTGTGTGTGTGTGTGCGTGTGCGTGTGTGTGTGCGTGTGTGCGTGCGTGCGTGCGTTTATTTATAGAACATTGTGCACACACATATATTACGTGCGTTCGATTCCGCCCAGCAACAGAGAAATTTCAGCAGGTGTTATTTATTATTGAAAATCAGAGCATAAACAGTGGCACATACCTTGTTACTCAATTGGTGGGAACGAAGCTGCATGTGCATGGAAGAGTCTGACATACCCAGTAACACAAGTTTGGCGAGAAAAAAGTTAGATACAAACAAACGCACAAGAACATGTTGGGTGTTTTCATTGAATGCTAATCGCATTACTAGATATCCAGCACTGTGCTTTGTCGCGTATCTTCTCATCTGTTGTAAGTCCGCTCATGACGAGTGGTTCGAGAAAATGGTCATACTTTTCGCTGTTTACGGCAGCATTTTCTGCTGGAAACATTCTTATTAAGTGTGGATGTTGAGAGTGGTGTTCTCCTGAACCGTGCATGCCATCTAATAACAGTGAATAAAAGAATAAAATAACAAGAAATAGACCTACAGAGCGCTTTTATGTTGGTCCGTAGTTTGATGCGCTGTGATTTGATGGTCAGGAAACACTAACTAGCTCGAGCTGTCATTTTTTTTTCTGTTGGATACCTTTAGGCAAAGCGTGGTCCTTGAAACTGCTCCCGGTGATGTGTTTCCGGTGAGCGTGTAGCAGAAGACAGACGTCCATGTCACGTAGTTCACAATCAAAATTTCTCTCTTACATTTTCGAATTCTGTGCATTGTTTTCGAATTTCTTGATAGGGAAAGCCATTTTAATTGCTTTGCGCTTTCGCTGTCTGCATGAGGTGCTGTTGAGAACGAGTCCAGATTAACTCGAGGCGCAGCGCAAAAAAGCCCGACGACTACAGAGAGGAAAGAAGACACAGCGCTGTGCCTTTGTTCCCTTCTGTAGTCGTCGTGCTTTTTTGCGCTTTGCCTCAAGTTTTGCAGTGCCAACTAGCCCGCCAGTATGTTCTCTTGAGTCCAGATTATTTTAGACAGCCTTTAGCTTCACTGAAGTCTGAGCCCGTGGGCGTCCTTTCATATCGACGTTTTTTTTTTTTTTTTTTTATATGCAAGTGGCTTTGGCACGAATCACATTGAGACATCGCGAAGAGAAAAAGTGCGCCACAAGGAATAAGATAGTGCAATTGCTAACTAATGTACAAAAAGGAAATTTTATATAGCTCTAAGTAACAGCTAATGAAACGCTGAGTAACGTTTGGACAATTAAATCGCAGAAAACATGTGGCAGAGTGGACATAAAAGAGCAGTACAGGTTGTGATTTCTTGTATTCATAGTGAAAGATAGGCTGCTACCTGAAAGCAGTGTGCGGCAAACTCTGGGAATGGAGTGCTATTTTTCTGTGTAAGGTGCTTTGGAAGCATTGTTTTAAACCGAGACTGCAAGAACTTTATTACCAATTGTGCTTTTTTCGAAGGGTCTCCTCCCCGTCTTGTGTTTTATTTTTATTTAATTTGGAATCAGTGTGGCAAACTTTATTGAAGAAAAATAAATGAGTGGGATGGTCGCATCGACGAATGACATAAAACTCACATTTCTGCGTTTTCAACTGAGATAGCAAAATCATATTGCTTGTCAAAGTTAGTAAAGCGCGATGAGACATGGAACGTCTGATACGCAATTAAAAATTAAATTATGAGGTTTTACGTGCCAAAACCACTTTCTGATTATGAGGCCCGCCGTAGTGAAGGACTCCGGAAATTTCGACTACCTGGGGTTCTTTAACGTGCACATAAATCTAAGTACATGGGCGTTTTCGCATTTCGCCCCCATCGAAATGCGGCCGCCGTGGCCGGGATTCGATCTCACGACCTTGTGCTCAATAGCCTAACACCACAGCTACTGAGCAACCACGGCGGGTGCCTGATACGCAAAAGAATTGGTGCTTCGTGAATTAGGAAGGGACAAGTAATGGCTGTTTTAGCCCTAAGAATAATATTATTCGAGAGAAGCTTCTTGAAGCTAATAAATGGTGCCTAGTGGGTGACCTTGTGGCACTTGTAGCATCAAAGAAAAACGTTGCACTGACATGAATCCCAATATTCAGTATTTTAACAAGATGGCGAGAGGACTTGGCAGTTGGTCTTTTTAGTCCGTGGGAGCATGTACACCACTTCACGCGCTTCGAGGATGCAGCGTGATGTCAACGCGAATACTAAGTAGAAGGTCAAGCACGAACACGCGGGATCGGCTTAGTTGAGCATTACATACTCGAGCTATCTTTATAAGCATGTAGATGGGAGGTGATACGTTAACTGATGGTTAACTATCGCTTTAGTGTCGGAGGGTCCCATATTCCGTAGCTGAAATGTCTGAGCATTGAAGATGCTTTCATATGAGGGGGCATGGGACCAGTAATAACAGCATTGCTTAAAAGCTACGTTCTTTCGTCGTGCAAGTCCTGCTTGCGATGATCGCCCATTGTCGCCCCTCGCATCCGGTGACCAGGCCTACTCGCCTACAGCATCGTACAGTCCCACCATCGGTCAGGACAAGGGTGCCGGCACCTACTTTCACCCATACCTTGATTTTGTTTTTCCGGAACTACTCAGCTGCGGGCAGTCAAGCGCATCGGCAGATGTATCATCGCCATCGACGGACTTAAAGACGTGGCGCATCAACTCGCCGATCAGTGGGCACGGAACCAGCGATAACAGCATGGCTGAAAGGCTACGTTTTTTTGTCGCGCAGGTGTGTGCGCCCTCTTCACTATACGCTAAAAGAGGCGGCAATCATTTTCAGGCGAAGCTTGCATTGCCTCACTCGTGTCGGCGTCGGTGTTCGCGTTGCCGTACTAAAAAAACACAAGCCGCGCGAAAATACTAATTGATTGTCGGGCTGCGGATTGGAACCTCCGACCTCAGGCTGGCGAGACCACTATGCGAATCGATTCGGCTACTGTCGGTTCACCACAAGCGCCCTTTGAAGCGGGGTTTTAAATGCCTTAAGAAATGGACGCAGCGCAAGGCGTGAGCCTATCACAGGCGTCCCATCCTTGCGGAGGAGAGAAAGGGTATGATCGCGTGGTCGCTCGCCTCGCACCCGCCGTTTCCCGCCAGTTCAGGCGCGGCAGTCAGATGGGGAGGCCGCGTTTGGTTCATTCTGCCGGAGAGCGGGCTGGCGTTGAAGGAACGGCAGCAGGAGCGGGCCGCGAGTCTTGCATTCGGCCGAAGAACAGGCAGCGTTTGATGAAGGCCGCCGAGAACTCGCTCAAGAAAGGGCTCGTCGTCGACGTGCCGACCTCACCATGAGGGAGCGCGAAGCCGAGGCCTTACGACAACGAAAAGCCGCGGATCCCGAGCTTCGATTTCGCCCCTCTTCACAGTAGTAGAAGGGCGGTCAATGTTTTTGTTACGGTTCCAGTGCCAACGGCTATGGTCCGACGCTGTTTGCGAATGTTTCTCTACTGCTATGTTGCCATTAGGGTCAGGGGATGTTGTAGAGAACTCGGGCCTCCGAAACGCTCACCAGCCGCATGAGACATTAAATCGCTGCCTGATGATTCAGCTGAACAAATGAAAATTATGTTCCAGTTGCTCAAAAACGTGCATTCTTGTACTTTGCAAAGTTCAAGATGTCGGACCGAATTAGCTACTGACATTAAAGCTATCAAGAATGGGCAAAAAGTCATTGAATCCTACATAAGTGGCATACATAAAAGACTTAACGAACTTGAAGGAAATTGCGAAACAGTGGACCAATTTCATGACGGGCATCTTTTTTTCTATTTATCGATGTGACCACATAGCCAGATGCGGCGGTGGCGTCTTGCAATCAGTAAACGAATTCCGCCTTCAAGTATTGCTATTCACAACAATCTAGAAATTACTTTTATATTACTGAGACTCGCCCATCTTAAAATTATCCTAGGAGTGTGTTATCGTTCTCCCACTTACTCATCCTCGTTTGTTAATGAATTGCGCGACGCCATTCATTTCCATCATCGCCTCTTTTCTTGATGGGAAACTAATTTTCTGAATATTATATGGGACTCCCAGCCACAGCATCTGTCAGCGGCCTTTGTCCAGCCTCAGGAATTTTCGGACATCTGTTTTTTTTCTTACCAACTCAGCTAATAACAGATGCAACTAGAGTATCCCTTAAAGGTGCAAATAGCCTTGATTTATTATTTACAACTAATCCAGACTTCGTATCTGACACTGTTAGTTTACCAGGACTCAACGATCACGCTCTCTTTAATTTTCACCGAAATATATCGCATCATAAAATCATCCTCCGCCGACTGCATATTCCTGGAATTCTCCAAGGCATTCGACAAAGTATGTCATCAGCTATTACTTCACAAGCTAACCATTCTTAACCTTGACCCGAACTTTTTACAGTGAAACTGTTAGCCTCTAGTTGGTCGGGATTTGTCGTGTCCGTCGGCAAAAAAGGAAAAAAAAAAGAAAAAAAAAAGAACCGAACAAAAGTGCATATCTCGTCCGTGTCTCGCGCTCGTCCGTGTCTCTTTTTGTGTCGTCTGTTTGGCGCTATAGTAGTTCAGTAACATGCACCAACTAGCCCAACAAAAAGTTCTGCTGGAATATCTTTCTTGCACAGTGGGTCCTTCAATATGTGTTTCCTCCCCTACATCAAATATGGCAGCCCTCGTCAGAAAGCGCTCGTTCGTGTCTCTTCTTGTGCCGTCTGTTTGGCGCTATAGTACTTCAGTAACATGCACCAACTAGCCCAACAAAAAGTTCTTTAGAATCAGGTATGCAACACATAGCTCAGTATTCATTTCCATAAAAAAAAAGCAAAAAAAGAAAAACTTCAAGCCCGAATCATGAATTATAAGGCGCCTGTGAACAACGCGAGGCACGTTCCCTCTCTCCGCGTGTGTTTCCCAGTAAAGATTACGGTTGCATAAGCTGCTCCGGTGGAAAAGGGGCAGAAGCAGCCTACGAATCAGTGAGTGACGTCACCAAACTTCATGTATAAAAGGGAGACCGGCTTAGCAACTCATTCAATTCATTGCAAGGCCGCTATGGGTAGACCATGCAAAGTTAAGACTCCCGAAGAGCAGCGTGAATACGATGAGCGTCAAAGAGGGCAAGATCGTAATGCTCAACAAAAGTGTCGTGCTAAGACTAGGCCAGCCAATAAAACATTTCGTATCCACATGGACGTCGTTTGAGTAGTATTCTAACAGCTTCGCTTGCCATCCACTTTCGCAGGGCCGGGATGACAAGTCAATTTTTTTGAAGTCGATTGAATCTTTCCTTCTCAAGCGATTAGAATTTGTTAGTGCTAATGTTAGTGCTAACTCCTTCTTTACTAACGTACATTCAGGCGTTCCACTAGGGTCCGTCCTTGGACCCCTTCTAATCTTAATTTACATTAATGATCTGGCTTCCGTTGTTTCCTCGTAAATCATTCTTTTGGCTGACGATTGTGCAATTTTTCGTGAATACCGGTAAGGATATTAACACTCTCCAATCTGACATAGTTGCTGTATGCAATTGGTTTAAAATATGGCGAATGCAACTAAATGTAAAAAAAAAATGTAAGATTCCGCGTGTCGACCGAAACACTAGCAGTCCTCCTATTTCATTAGAATCCATCACATCTTATAGATACTTATATGCTCATATATGATGTAATCTAAATTGGACAGTGCACACAGAAATCATTAATAACAATGCTAACTGTATGCTAGGCTACTTACGTCGCAAGCTTTCCAGCGCTCCTTCTTCATTTACAAAACCTTGATACGACCAAAGCTTGATTACGCTGCTTCTGTATGGGATCCTATGCATGTTAAGGTAATCACTGCCCTGGAACTTGTTCAGAATAACTCGACTCGTTTCACTCTAACTACAATCGCACTGCTAGCATAACAGCCATGAAAGCCAGCCTTTCCCTTCCATCTCTAGCAGCGCGTCGAAAACTTGGTCGCTTGAATTTACTTCATAACATATACTACCATACTGTTCTGCACTACAAACTTATTCTATCACCGTAGTATGTGTCCCATCGCATTAATTATCGCCATCAGGAAGGTATTCCATCTTGTAAAACGAAAACATTTTTCTAATGTTAGCTTCCGCGCAAAGCAATCAAGTGGAACCACCTTCCTGCTGACTTTGCATCAATCATTGATAACCAGTGTTTTCGCGAGGCACTATCCACCATTGTTTAGGTACTTGCCTGTTTGAAGTTGTTATAACTCACCGTATCTTGGTCTTCTCTTTATGATTGTATTTCTTCCCACTCCCCTCTGTAATAATTTGGCCTTGAGGATAAATAAATAAATAACTAAATAAGTAAATAAATAAATAAATAAATATCGTGTCATTGCTAGGCGTGCATGATAAGAAGAGCTCATTATTGAAGAAATTATTGGATATAACAGGCGACTTCTGCTAAAAAAAGCGACAGACGGTGAGAGGTGGTACAGCGCTGCGAGCCCGATTCGGAGAAATTATCTCAGTCTTTAACTCCACAACAGATATGCAACAGCTCCTAAAGTTAAATATATGTGCCTCTTCAGGCAGCTCGCGATGCTTCATTGGCCAGGACTCAAGGTAAAAAAATACTGAAACACAGCTAAACACACGTCCTTTTCTTAAAGATCATCAACATTGTCAAAGCCTACACCGGTTACTTGTTCGTGACAACGGAATCTTCAGCTGCCACAGACGGGTGAACACGTTTAGAAATTTGTTTGGTTGGCAAAGGCAACATTTGAGAATAGAAATTCCCATCTTCGTGTTCGGCGAGCCGTATTGAAAGGATGCAGAACAAGAAAGCTTGCGGCGAAGTGAATAAGCCATTTCCACAGAAGAGAAGGCAGGTGAACGTAGGACTTCAAGATTCTGACGAAATCTCGTCTTGACGGGAAGAGTTATGATAGAATGAGACAGACGCCGACCGAGGTATAAAATTACTCGAAACTTGAAGTTTTGGCGAAAGCATACTATATTTAGATACTCGACTACACAAGCGTTTCAGATCAGTACTGAACCTAACTATGTGAGAGAGAGAGAGAGATAAGAATACAGGAAGGCAGGGATGTTAACCAGTCAATAGTCTGGTTGGCTACCCTACACTGGGGGAAGGGAGAAGGGGAAGAGAAAGAAGGGAGAGAGAAGGTGTAGGTACGTGTACGGATAGCACTTCAGTTAAAGTCGCTCGAGCAAACCAGAAGTTCTGAGAAAACACAAAAGTGCCTTCACTGCCTTCTGAGCCGATGATCGGTCGGGACGGTGCTCTAATATTGTCTGTTCACTCAGAGGACGATCGTCTAGTTTCCTCAATGTGTCGGACAAATACTGTCTTTGTGCTTGAAATTGAGGACAATGGCACAATATGTGGTCAATGTTCTCCTCGCATGCGCAAACATCACATGCAGGACTATCAGCCATTCCAATTAGTGCTGAGTAGGCATTTGTGAAGGCCACTCCAAGCCATAACCGACACAGAAGAGACGCTTCACGCCGGTGCACACCGACTGGAGATCTGAGTTGAAGTGACGGGTTTAGTCGGTGCAGTCCGGTGCGCCTTGTATGTACGGTATTCCACTCTGCTAAGGAGATAGTGCTTGCCAGAATGCCAAGTTGTCTCGCGGCGTCGGTCCTTGAGAGCGGAATGGGGACGCAGCGGTCTTCTTGGTTTGACGTCCGAGCTGCCTTATCGGCGTCATCATTACCAATGATTTTTTTTTTTTATTTATGAATACTGCGATCTTGTACACAAGATCATAGCAGGTGGGAAACATTGTGTTAAGATACAGAATTTCAGACACAAAGAAAACAAAATTGCACATAGAATTTCAACAAGAGAATACAGCGACAAGGTCAATTAACAACAATCAATTCAAATGCTCTTGAAATGAATGTAATGATGTCTGTCTGACAACATCATCCGTGAGGTTATTCCAATCACTGATGGTCCTTGGAAAAAAGGAATATTTAAAACAATTAACTCGCGGATTTAATGGTGTTATAGAAAGAGAATGGCGATTTCTAGTTTGGCGATTTCTATATTGGAGGTGTCAACTTTGAGATTATTATTAATTAATTGATAGAAAAACTTTAAGCGACATATGCGATTTCTGTTAGGAATAGAGGAATGATACCGCAATGACCTGGTATCCACTGAAAAGAGATATCATGGCCTTTTTCTCTTAAGTGATGGACAAGTTCCGCGATTTCGCACGTGAGCTGATCGTGAGTTCCATGTCGGAGAAATGAATGCACACATTGCAAGGCCGGCCTTGAATCGCAGAAGATTGCCCATTTTCTAGGACTTTCAGTATTTATCACTTGAAGCGCGTCGCGGAGAGCCGCGAGCTCTGCAGCTGTAGACGTAATGACATGGGAAGTGCTGAACCACTTGGTTATTCCCATTGCTGGTATAACTACAGCGCCGCCGGAACTGGTTGATGTAGTTGATCCATCAGTGTAGATGTGTGTGCAGTCGCTGTATTTCTCGTACAAGAGAAGTAAAGTTAGCTGCTTGAGCGCTGATGATGGCAAGTCCGACTTTTTCTGAAGTCCTGGGACTGTAAGGTTCACTTGAGTACGGCGCATGCACCATGGAGGAATAGAAGGCCTTGCCGCAGGTGTGTAACCTGACCTGAAAGAGGCACGGTGCGCGAAGACAGTCGCACTGAATGTCGTGTGGGGCCTATCTACTGGGAGACTCGCTAGGTGGTGGGTAGGGGTCCGGGCGAAGTGTCTTATGGGCACACGCATTGTTTCAATGCTAATGTGCGTTCTAATAGTGAAATCTTGAGCGACTGCAATAACTTCAGTCGTTGACGCACTCCGCGGTAGACCAAGACATATCTTGAGTGCTTGGGCTTGGATGCTTTGGATTGTGTTCAGGTTAGTTCTGCAGGTGTTGGACATGACCGGTAGGCTGTACCGCAGGAATCCAATAAAGAGGACCCTGTACAATTGCAGCATAGAGTGTATTGGCACTCCCCAGGTCTTTCCTGCAAGGAACTTAAACATATGACAAATTCCTGTCAGGCGTTTTTTCACATAATTCACATGAGGGGTCCAGGAGAGATTTTTGTCAAGGACCACCCCCAAAAATCTGTGACTCGTGCTGTACGAGATCATGTGTCTGTCGACGGATATCACGTATGGTGACATTGATTTCCTGGTAAATGCCACCGCTGCGCACTTCTCGTATGATATACGAAGTCCTTGTTCTCTAAGGTAGGATGATGTTAAAGTAGCTGACTTTTGAAGCCGCGCGCGAAGCTGCAGTCGCGTCACAGCCGACGTCCAAATGCAAATGTCGTCGGCATAGATGGAGAGCCTAACGGTGCCTGGCAGGATGTCGGTGAGTCCAATGAGTGTTAGACTGAAGAGCGTTGGGCTGAGTACTCCGCCCTGAGGCACCCCACGGTTACTGTAATGTTGCGAGGTCGGGCCATCCTCGGTAAGTACGAAAAAGGATCTCTTATGTAGATAGCTACTTATCCAAAAATATACTTTGCCGCCAAGTCCTACTGCCTCTAACGCGTTGAAAATCGCTTCGTGCGTTACGTTATCGTACGCTCCTTTAACATCCAGAAACAGAGCAGCAGATAATCTTTTGCAGGACTTCTGGTGCTCGACGTACGTCACCAAGTCGATAACGTTGTCTATGGAAGAACGGCCACGCCTGAAACCGGCCACTGCATCTGGATATACCTGGTAATGTTCAAGGTACCATTCTAGCCGTGCTAGAACCATCCTCTCCATTAGTTTTCCGATGCAACTGGCAAGCGCAATTGGTCGGTATGATGCAATGTCTACAGGTGACTTGCCAGGCTTGAGCAGTGGAATTAGGCGACTGGTCTTCCATTCTTGGGGAACCGTACCTGTCTGCCAGGAGCTGTTGAACAGGAGCAGGAGCACTTTTCGAGCCTCATCGCCAAGATTACACAGGGCACGGTAGGTTATACCGTCGGGTCCTGGTGAAGATGAACGCTTGCACAAGGCCAGTGCAGCTTCGAGCTCGTCCATGGAGAAAGGACTATCCATGCGGGAGTCGCGTGAAATTGGTGAGTGGCGGAGCGTCGATGTTCCAGCGCAACTACTTTCGCCAGCAATCCTCCTGCAGAAAGCTTCCGCTACGTCAATCTCGCTGCATTGTTGGTGAAGGGCCAAAGACTTAAAAGGGTGGCGCTGCTGAGGGGTTCCACGGAGACCACGAACAGTTCTCCATATGTGAGACAATGGTTTTCGTGGATCCAAAGATTCGCAGAATGATTTCCATCGTTCTGATGCAAGTTTGTCCATGCGACGCTGAATTTTCTTTTGAGTTCTTCTGGCCAACCTCAAGTCATGTACAGACTTCGTGCGCCTGTATCTTCGCTCTGCCCGACGACAAATTGCACGAAGCTTCTCTAGCTCAATGTCGTATTCGGTGCGTGTAGACGTTCTCAGAAGCGAATGTTTCGCAGCCTCTAGGACACCTTTTATGATGTCCTCTAGGCTAGTGGACAAGTCATCACGACAGCCGTCTTCGACAATTGACTTGAACATTGGCCAGTCGATACATTGTGTGACGGCGGCTAACCTGGAGTCCGTCAACCCTTCAACCCTAAGATAAGTGGGTATGTGGTCACTTCCCCGCGTTTCAATATCCGGAAACCACCTGACCTTTCTAGTGAAGGAGCGTGAAACAAAGGTCAGGTCCAGGCAGCTACAGTAGGCAGTTCCACGTAGAAAGGTGGGGCTTCCATCATTTAACACGCACAGTTCTTGTTTGGAGGCAAATGACACTAATCTTCTGCCTCTCGAGTTTATCTTAGAACTTCCCCAGAGATGGTGGTGGGCATTAAAATCTCCAGTAATCACCAAAGGCTGCGGAGTCGCTGTGGTGATTTGCCGTAATCTCTCGCAGTCCAACCGACTTGAGGGCGATATGTAGGCTCCAATTAATGTGAAAGTGAGCTTGCCTTTCTTCACTGTCAGACAGACGTATTGGTTTTCTTGGTCTGGCGACACTGGGTGATGGACATACGTAAGATCACGTCGCATGAATACGATGATCTTGCTGCATTCTCCGTGGGTGGCGGACATGAAACACTCATACCCGGACAGTCTGATGTTATCTGATAGGGGCTCGCAGATGACGATGACCGGGAACTTATTTGTGAATACAAACTGTCGAAAGTCCGACATGCGTGACTTCAGTCCTCTGGCGTTCCACTGAAATATCGACGCGTTTCGGACTTCGTCACGAAACGATGGCTTCTGGAGAGCCATGTTTTTAACCAAGAGCTACAAGTACTGGACTCAAAGTGTCCAACACCTGTAGTGCGCTTTGCGCAGACGAAGACTTCATGTTGGTAAGTATAACGCGAATGGCACTCATGAGCGACCGCAGAATGTTGATGACCTGGAGATCATCAGCCAGCGTCGCTTCAACAGTCGCAGAAGGCGTTGCAGTCGGTGCGTTTTGAGGTAACTTAGCAGGGAGTCGTGCCCTCGGTAGCTCAGGCCATTCTTCAGGGCGGGCGAGCCTCTCCTCTTTGTTCGCTTTCCTTGTATCTGTCTTGGTGGCGCAGTGTGGAGATGCGGCAGCCCTTCTGACTGTAGCTGGCGTGTACCTATCTGCAGTTCCGGAATTTCTTGAACGTTTTCGGTGTCAATGCCGACGTCGCCGAACAGCGGTAGCAGCCTCTCGATGCGTTGAATTGTCCCGCACCATGCGTTTTAGAATCGTGAATTCCTTCCGCATCCGCGGGCAATCCTTTGATGAGGCCTTGTGAGGACCACTGCAGTTAGGGCACTTTAGAACATGTGCGCTGCAGGCGTCTTCTGAATGGGACTCGTAGCACCGCGGGCACACTACGCTGTTCACGCAGACACCCTTCACGTGGCCAATCTTGCAACACTTGAAACACTGGAGGGGCTTCGGTACGAATGGTCGTACTGGTGGTGGACATGTCCTACTTTGACGTGGGAAGGAAGGCTGTCTCCTTCAAACAAAATCTTCACACAGCGTGTGTTTCCCAATCTGGAAATCCTTGTAATGAAATTGCCTTCTGTCGTTGGCTTTATCAGCGTTGGCAAGTCGTCATTAGGAATGGCAACGTCGACGTCATAAATGACGCCCGCAGTACCATCGCCGCCTGTAGGGATCATTGATAGCACCTTTACCTTGTCGATATCAGTTATATTACGTAGGTGTTGTAGGGCACTGCGATGTAGCACATCAACTGCCAGGACATTTTTCCGCGAGTTTATTCGCACGTCTTTAATCTCATTTGGTGCGATTCTCTCGAGTAAGGAAGAGAGGACCTGCCTGTTGAGGAGCCGCAAATTGGTCGCTGGGTCCACGGGCATAAAGAGCACAGTGTGCGGCCAACGCAGCGGTGCACTCTTCACGGTAGAAGCCCTTGGCGACGAAGATGCCTGCAGTAGTCTTCTTTTCGCTGATCTACTCACCACGACCTGGAAGTCATCGTCCGATGAGTCGTAGCTGTCCGAACATATCTCAGTGGCCTGGCTGTCTGTATCGCTTGACGCACTTCCATGTTTCCTGGACGCTAGCCGACCTGACGGCTGCACATCAGGAAAGTCCTCGGAGATTTCTTCATCCATTGCCGCAACGAGGGAGCGGCAGCTCCCAGAAATGCAGGGAAACAAAGCGAAAAAGCGGAGACAAAAGCACAAGCGTTCTATCAAAGAATCACTTCCAACCTAACTATGTAATCAGCACTGAGTGCTATAGTGTGATCAGACTGGCTTTTTTCACAATATGCTTCATGAGCACACGACGCGGAACTTAGAAATTGCAGTCATAGCTATAACGACATATAATCGGTAAGAGATGCGGTCCGATACTGTGCCAGTGAAGGTGATCAGAGGCTACAGGTACAAAATTGCTGTCGCGAAAGCTACCTCTTAGGCAACGACAATTCGGCGGGCAATAGTTTACGATGGCTTTGTTCGTGAGTTCACGATGCACGATCAAAATCATGAACGAGAGCCACTCAGGGTTTCATTTAATTGATGGAATAGTTCAGGCTGACTGTGCCAAGGAGAAAGGTAAAACGGCAGTTTCTGCGGTGAAAGCTGACATGGAAAGCTGAGCACGATATGTCTCATTCGTTTACTTGAAACCACTCAACTCTCTTTATGACGCTTTGGAAGATGATCGGTTTTGACACAGCATGATAACACACTGACTATGGGGAACGCAGTAATGGATGGTTATGGATTTATTTTTATTTTATTTGGTCTACTGGAACTTAGATTGGTGCGGTCCACAATTTCACAAATGCGATATTGTTCTTCACCATCGTAGCAATGCCGCCACCGCGTCAGCAGTCGAAACTTCCACCCTTGAGCAGAAACCCTGACGTCGTAGCTCTTGTGCCACTGCGGCACGTGACCAATCGTGATTGAAAGAAGTACAACTGCAGCTAAGCCGACCAATTGTAGTTCACTAATGAGTGTGTCTACGGACGAATCCAGGTTAATCAACAAGCGTAAGACAGCTGACATAAGGAAGTATAATATGGATAGAATTGAACATGCTCTCAGGAACGGAGGAAGCCGAAAAGGAGTGAAGAAACTAGGAATAGGCAAGAATCAGATGTATGCGTTAAGAGACAAAGCCGGCAATATCATTACTTATATGGATGAGATAGTTCCAGTGGCTGAGGAGTTATATAGAGATTTATACAGTACCAGTGACACCAACGACGATAATGGAAGAAAGAATAATCTAGAGGAATTTGAAATCCCACAAGTAACGCCGGAAGAAGTAATGAAAGCCTTGGGAGCTATCCAAAGGGGGAAGGCAGCTGGGGAGGATCAGGTAACAGCACATTTGTTGAAGAATGGTGGGCAGATTGTTCTAGAAAAGCTGGCCACCCTGTATACGCAATGCCTCATGACCTCGAGCGTACCGGAATCTTGGAAGAACGCTAACATAATCCTAACCCATAAGAAAGGGGACGCCAAAGACTTGAAAAATTATAAATCGATCAGCTTACTGTCCGTTGCCTACAAAGTATTTACCAAGGTAATCGCAAATAGAATCAGGAACACCTTAGACTTCTGTCAACCAAAGGACCAGGCAGGATTCCGTAAAGTCTACTCAACAAGAGACCATATTCACACTATCAATCAGGTGATAGAGGAATGTGAGGAATATAACCAACCCTTATATATAGCTTTCATTGATTACGAGAAGGCGTTTTATTCAGTCGAAACCTTCGCAGTCGTGGAGGCATTACGGAATCAGAGGGTAGACGAGCCGTATGTAAAAATACCGAGAGATATCTATGGCGGCTCCACAGCCACCGTAGTCCTCCATAAAGAAAGCAACAAAATTCCAATAATGAAAGGCGTCAGGCAGGGAGATACGATATTTCCAATGCTGTTCACAGCGTGTGTACAGGAGGTATTCAGAGACCTGGATTGGGAAGAATTGGGGATAAGAGTAGATGGAGATTACTTTAGTAATTTGCGATTCACCGATGATGCCTTGCTTAGTAACTCAGGGGACCAAATTCAACGCATGCTCACTGACCTGGAGAGGCAAAGCAGAAGAGTGGGTCTAAAATTAATCTGCAGAAAACTAAAGTAATGTTTAATAGACTCGGAAGAGAACAGCAGTTTACGTTAGGTAGCGAGGCCCTGCGAGTGGTAAGGGAATACATCAACTTAGGGCAGGTAGTGGCCGCGGATGCGGATCATGAAACTGAAATAATTAGAAGACTAAGAATGGGCTGGGGTGCGTTTGGCAGGCATTCTCAGATCCTGAACAGCAGGTTGCCATTATCCCTCAAAAGAAAAATGTATAGCAGCTCCGTCTTACCAGTACTCACGTACGGGGCAGAAACCTGGATGCTGACGAAAAGGGTTCTACTTAAATTGAGGACGATGAAACGAGCTATGGAAAGAAGAATGATGGGTGTAACGTTAAGTGATAAGAAAAGAGCAGATTGGGTGAGGGAACAAACGCGAGCTAATGACTTCTTAGTTGAAATCAAGAAAAAGAAATGGACATGGGCAGGACATGTAATGAGGAGGGAAGATAACCGATGGTCATCAAGGGTTACGCACTGGATTCCAAGGGAAGGGAAGCGTTGCAGGGGGCAGCAAAAAGTTAGGTGGGCGGATGAGATTAAGAAGCTTGCAGGGTCAACATGGCCGGGGTAGTTGGAGAAGTATGGGAGAGGCCTTTGCCCTGCAGTGGGCGTAACCAGGCTGCTGCTGCTGCTGATGATGATGATGATCATGCACGAATAGCTCCCAAGATGAGGAGATTGCCGTCTTCATAGCTTCCTTATTACCTTGCGTGCCTTTATCGAGGCGTACCTTTTTCCAAACGGGGCTCATTGTTCGCCATATAGCTGAGCAGGCTTAACCGGCATATCAGATTCCACTTGATGAGAAATCGAAGCATGCGTACTTTTGTCATCACTAGAAGCTGCCTGGTTTTGACGTTTAAAAGGAAGCCTTGGATCGGGGGCGCCAATCTTAATGCGTGGAAATGGAGAACTCGTTTCTCTGGCCAACCGCTGCACCTAATTTGATAACGTTTGCTCCGTTTCAAAGAGAATTATTAGAATGTAGTGAGCACTCCAAGCGAATTTTGATTTAGAGTAGCACCACATTTATAAAAATTATTGAAATCGCACTTTTTCGGAAAACGAAGCTATCCACTCCACAGCTATGCAACTGCGCAATAAAAACGTTATCACTATTCTGTAAACTGTATCGAATAGTACGTGCATATGGGAGAAAGGTGGTGTGTTATATATTGTTCTCAACACACCACTAATTTGCGAGCAGAACTTTTGCGAAGTCGTTCTCAATATTATAACAATTTCTCGTAAGATATAGATTGATGCATCTTAACATTTTGCTTTATATACTATAACCACTACAGTTAACAAAACCGCGATATGCTTTCTTTTTTGTGCAGTTATACGAATTAGTCCGCTTTGTGCTTCTATTTTATAAGCTCGCCGGCTTTTGCAAATGTTTTTAAATTTTGGCTTAAATAAAAGTTTGCTTGCTACACCCAATAGAATCTAGCTTTCCCTCTCAAATTCAGTAAATGTTATCCAAACCGGTTTAGAGGTTACCTTATAAAAGCCTCTCTGTTTTTTAAACCTATTTGAATCGGCGGTACTTTAGTTAGTCTCGATCTAAAGCTTGCGTTTAAGTCGTGTAGAGCTCACGTACAGCGCACAGAAATACCAAATACAAAGATGCGTATCCTTTACAATTCAACTCTGCCACCGCGCAGCGAGTCCAGAAAAAAAGTGCGAGCGAGAATCCCCGTTGCCGCACGACGCGTTTCTCGGCGTTCGCACGCATCGGTGCACCATGCATTTCTAATGCGATCTCAGGCTTCGCGGCGGCAGTTTGAGACGACACCGTGTGCTGTCAGGGAATAAGCTCGAAAGGTGAGCACCGCTGCAGCACACACGCCTCATACATAACTATTTTCGACGGTGACGGTTATGTGATGTCGCTATCTTTGTGTGATGCTAACGCATTACGGTCGAAAGTCATCGTGAGATAGGTTCTGTCGATTTTTTTTAATCACCAGTTATTCTGGTTAGCCTCCTTGTCTTTCAGCTTTGAAATTAACGCCTAGGTTGTTTTGTGTGCCTTGACTTTTTCGTGTCCCTGAGTGAATATAGGGTTTTGTTTGCTCCACGGGATGACAGACGGCCTCGTCGGACCCTATAGCTATTCAGTCATCAAAATTTTATAAACGCGCAGCGCAAAGCTTCGTGACAACGGTGCACTGTGTGACACTCTGTAGTATGTGCATGCACGAGTGAAATTTACTTTGTGGGTGAATATGTGGCATTTTCACAAACTACTGTGACAGTGCGATCACTGATACACCCAGATTGTTCATTCTTCTCTTTCATTTTATTTTTCATCCTTTTCCTTCTTTACTCTTTTTATTTTGCGTACCCATCTCCCACTTCTCCAGTACAGAGTAGCCAGCCGGAGAAATCCTCTGGTTAACCTCCCTTGTTTTAACTTTAGCTCTCTTTCTCTCTCTGAAGCAGGACGCACTCTTGAGACCAGCGAGATATATTTGTAAACGAAATGCTTTTGTATTATAATCTATAAAGTACATTCCAGTTTATTAGAGACAAATATATGCGGATCCCACGCACTGTGGGAATTGATGTAAGAGAAGATTTCTATGCTCTTTGCTTTGATTGAGGATAATTAGCAGTGATGTTGACGGCGAATGTGTAATTTCTTCAGCATTTAGTCCAATACGAGAGTGATGAGTTGATGTTAAATGTGACCTCTCATGCAACGATGCGGTTTGTCTGCCCAGTACGCAGAACACACAGCGAGACGTCGTTTTTTGAGCCGCTGTTGCGCGCAATTGTTCATAATCTCTGAGAGGGTTGAGAATTATCATTGCCTCACATGGCACATGGCATTGTGGCAGAAGTGTGAAACTTTAGTTGCATTATGGGGCAATTACAATATTAAATTCAATTACGTACGTGCAATAATTATGATCGGATTATGAGACACGCCATAGGGGTGGACTCCAGATCAATTTTGACACCCTGGCATTCTTTAACTTGCACCTAAATCTAAGTGCACTAGCGTTTCTTTATTTCGCTCCCGTCGAAATAAGGCTGCCATGATCGGGTTGGAACTTGTGATCTCAAGCAGTACCATAGCCGAAATTTGACCAAGCCGGGCACAGTCGTGTTGATTTGACGTGTGACCGCTCCGCCTGTAGTGTCGCCTAGATCCTACTGTGTTTTAATGAGACTTTGCGTCCGCACACCCTGCGTCAGTTGTCTGCTTGAGAAATTTGCATGGCGTTTATTTTTCAGAAATAGCAGAAGCGTACCGTGCCGTACTTTGTTTCCCTGTAAAAGCCGGCTTAACATATTACCTCGAGTGGCCGAACTCAGCTTATTGGCTGCGAATGTTTGGTTCCCGGTAGCTTTCTTTAATCGATATGCGCTCCTCCGTCTGCTCTGACTCTATTGGCTTCAGTCGTGTTGAGCAATGCCCCCTGCTATTTCTTTCCTTTCTCCATGGGATTTAACTCACATGAAATCTATCAATTACGCGTGCTCAACGAATCAAGGCTTCTTTTTTTTTTTTTTAAGGACATCATCTTTTCCCTTTTCCACCCTCTCCCCCTGTATAGGAATTGCGAGAGTGGCAAAGCTGTTATTCACTTGTTTCTCGACTGCGTCGGCTAAACCCATTATCCGCATCGTCTTCCCCCTTCTCTCTACAGTTATGTCTGCGTATTCGTTGGACTTGAACATTAGTAGAAAGGTGAACGCTAGAGTTTCTGCAATGCCTTCGAGGGTAGTCACGGATAATTACAGCTGTTGAGAGACTAATGCGACGACGCCCAGACAGCTCCAGAGGGCATTGTGCACATGCGACGAGATGAAAAGGTCCAAACGTATTTTTCGCATCGACTTTCCTTTCTGCCGCGCTCCTGTCATGTATATACAGGCTCTGAACTACCGCCCGACGGGGCGTGCAAGACAACAGCAGCTGCAGCGGCTGCGCAAAAGGCGAAGTAAGAGGCAAAAAAAGCTTCGCTTTAAAGAAGACATACACGTACGCGCGCATACACATACAGATCCAACGCAGTTTTTGATCTAAGCGGCACCAATCTTGTTTGAGTTAGCGAGGTCAATAGCGGATCAGATGAACACAGCCTCGCTGCCTGCCTGTACCTGGTACCTGTGCCTGTACCTGGTATCTCGATCCATGACAATGACTTAGGCGATGTATGACGCTTGTCGAGAAAAGAGCGTTGATGAGAGGTTTTTGCGCAGGGATGTCCGACACATATATATAAACAAACTTAAGGCTTCATACGCCGTGTCTCACAGTCACACATCGATTCTGGGGGATTGGCCAAGATCGGGCCGATTCCGGTGGCACACACCAGGTTGCATATACCCGTTGCCGAAATTGCCAGTTCCGGCAAATACGCTGTGGTGCCCTGGCCAGTGATGCAAAGTGTCTACCCGGCCAAACAGCAGGCAGCTGCAATTTGTTTATTTGGACACATACCCGGGGGCTCAAATTGCCTACTCGGCAATACTCAGCATAGTGGATTGAGTTCCATAGTGGTTTGATCCAGCATAGAGGCTCAAGTAGCCTCTATATATCAGCACACGTATCGGCGAAGGAATCGAGACGATGAGAGCAAATCACCGGGAAAAAATATAATAAGGCTCTAAAAAAATAACATGGATTGAACAGAAAGGAGTATCATTTGGAAATGGAACTTGGCATCGCGAAATGTAATCGGTAACAGACTGAAGAAGAACAAAGCTATTGGAGCTTACTTGCAAAAGCGCTTCATGTACAAACGCTCGGGCATGAAAGCGATGCTGCTCAGTCAGGTGTTCAGACTCTTCCTGTTTTTGTAATCTGTAGGATACCTTTCTAGTGTCATCATTGCTGTCACGCAGTCAGACTTTTTCATCTCTTGTTTTGCGTAGGCAATGCAGAAGGCGCGCAGGCCCGTGTAACACCGGAACGTGAGTCTCATAATGGAAAGGCAGCCAGTGGAGCAGTGGAAGTGGAGGAAATAGAGCTGGTCGCGCGAATATAGCGGCTGTTCGCAGGAAAAAAAAAGGAAAAAAGAAGATACACAGCGAGAGATAAAAACTAAACAGATGCTAGAAATGTAGTATCGCCAGGACAAGAGCATTATAAAAGAAAGGAAATAAACGAAACAACCGAGTCCAGTTATTCTTCAGGCATTACACATATCATGTGGGAAGCGGGGTGATTTCCGAGCGGAAAGCCCGAGCGGATATTGCTTTGTTCGGTGCGAAAGAGTTGAAGCTGATTGCTTTCGGCTGCTGGAAGAGATCGTAGAGATTATACCTGTCGTGAATCGTCGTGAATTATCTGCGAGTTTGAGTGGAGAGAGCTTCATTTTTTTCCAGCGCAGGGTGGATCAACGTATTGCCGCTGGGTCTAATGCTTTCATCGACTAGGACTAGGACTTTAACAATGTTAGATTGCAATATCTTGTTATCGTACACCACGAAAGCAGAAGCTGTTTTTC
This sequence comes from Dermacentor andersoni, assembly GCF_023375885.2. Lineage (NCBI taxonomy): Eukaryota > Metazoa > Arthropoda > Arachnida > Ixodida > Ixodidae > Dermacentor > Dermacentor andersoni. Next base: position 105,189,617 of record NC_092817.1, on the reverse strand, counting down.
AATCGCTCTGTTGTTACTGCTTGTATTAGGCCAATCATAGATAATTTTGATATGTTGAATGACGTAACACGATGTTTTTTTCGAAGGATTATTTCTGAAAGCATGAGCCTGCAATAAGAAATAAATGACAACGAGGGGTGTTTTTTTGAAGTTTATTTCAGCATACAATACGATTAAACAAAATGCGGATAAACGAGAACAGGTCTAGCGTCTATATTTTGAAGTTGTGCAAGCCATGACAGGGCACAAGTATATTGAAGCCTTCGTAATATAATCAACTCTATGCCACAGTTGAGTCCCAATGGGATGAAGTAGCAGGTAAGCTAACCTAATGAGAAGTTTCTATTACCTTATCTTAAACAACATTTTCTCTATTCATTCGTTGTCCTCTCAAAATGAAGCTTCGCATTTCCACTCTTTTACGCTTCGAGGGGCTTATGATGCAATGAATATACTGGATAAAAACCTGTAAGGGCTTTGTGGTTGCAGATGCTTTGTTTAGCCTTCTTTCTGAAAGCAGCCTAGTCCGGTCTAGTGCTCTAAATAAGAAGACGATGTTCAGGTTAGTACACCAGGCATATCAAACGAATAAAATAATTCGGCGGGCGCCTGTTACTGAAGTAAAAATATTTTTTTTTAATGTTACGGGATAGCTAAAGTCAACATTACTCTAATTGCGCAAATGTTCGAGCAATACGATGCAAGTGCAATACAACCGTCTGCAAATGCAACGCTGATGAAGCAAACCCAGTAGGAACTTATTGAGAATGTAACGGGTTGACGCTATTATTTCTTCGGTCAATGCAAATGTTTCGGGAAGCGACGAAAGCCCTTACTTAAAAGGCTACACCCATCCTGCGACTATATATTGTAGTATCTAAAACGATTTACATATATTTATACTACTATCTTTGGAACATAGTCTGGCCTTAGTGCAATCGCAAGACTTTACCCAAGGGCAACGTCACGAGACTGCAGCCAGTGTACTCGCCTACTACACAAATTTCATTTAACAATATGGTTAACGGCGCGATAAATATAAACGTATTCCTAGGGCATGCGAACTACAATATTGTTCGGCTTTATGAATGCTTGAGATACAAGTAGAAGGAATCGCCTGGCGGAAGCAGAACTGAGCCACCTGAGGTTATTGGCATAACAGTGAACGACACGCCTGTCAGTGAGAGAGCACCGAGCAACAGTGTCAGGAGCCCGTAATAAGTACTGTGATCGAGTAGCAGCATCAGATGCTAAAATATCACTAGGATGGTACCGAATCCATAACTGATAGGAAACACGGGCGCCATAACGTAACGGTATTCAAAAGCTTTTTATTACAATTCTGCAATCAGCCATCCAAGATTTATCGAAAAATATTTCGGGCCACCACCACTTCGCCTGCCTCTCACGCGACCTCACGAAAACTGCGAAAACGTCCAATGTGCTATGATAAGTGCCAACTAGGCTAGCAACTAGGCTAGCAGACTCACCGACAGAACTACTTAAACAAGCCGGGATGCTAACCCTCCAAAACAGAGCAAAACTAGCGCGCCTTAAAACCATTTACCAACTCATAAATAATCAATTAAATCTGGATACCTCACGATACATAACGAAATCTCAAACGAGGAAAACACGTCATAACCACCCCCACACACTAAACGAGTATTCATTCCGCACTGACACTTTCAGGTATTCATTCTTTCCACAGACTATACGCGATTGGAACGCTTTGAACGCGGGCTCTGTTAATAGTTCATCACTAACTGCTTTTATCACGCTTGTTGAAAACGATCTACTTACATCTCATTAATTATTTTTGTTTGCTGTCAGTATCACTTTGTTACTACCTTTGTTTTGCATTTTAACACAATTATCTGTCCAACCCAAATCTTGCAGCGTGAACCTGATTATATATTTTTACTGCTACTGATGTATAAGTTTATTCTGTGTATTAATGTGTATTTCTAAACCGTTATTATTGTCATGTTTGTATGTCAGTGTACTTTTTTGAATGCCCTTTCTGTTACGATCCCTGACGGGATTGACAGTATTGAATATATAAAATAAACTGACTATGTATGATTAGACCGAACGAAATAAAAACACTTATTTCTGATTCAACGCATATTTCGCCAGTAGCCATCTACTGTTGGTAAAATGTTTTCGGGCTGCGCCCACTTCGCCTCTCTGTCACGCGACGTCTCTGAACCACGAGAATTCACCGCGTAAAAGTGACGTGTACGCGTTAAAGACATATGCCGAACAAGACTTTTCTTCTGATTTACCCGAGACTGCCCCGTTCCGAAAGGAATAGAAGATGGCTGCCTACCGATCTCTCTGGCACTGGCTACTCGCAGCTGCCGGGGAGCATGGATTTATTTGTGTATGGTAATTGTTGCGTGGCAGTATAGCGTTATCGATCACTTTCTGCACGTATGCGACATCGCTCGGCCAACTTCTTTTGCTGTGGATCCGTTCTGACGGCATTTTGAACATTTCGTTACACGCCACCGCGATTTACGAGCAGTTACCGCAAGCAAAGTAAGGAGAAGCGGACCAATCGCAAAAGCCGGCATCACCCTCCTCATCTGGTTATCTATTGTCACCGTGCTCCATGGCTCAGCGCGATTGAAACCTTCTCCACTCGAACGGGCTCCTCACCTCTTAGCAACCAATTAGATGATAAAAACTGGTCGATGTAGGCAATTCTAACAGCTTTGAAAGCAAGAGAAAAAGTGACCTCCTATAAACAAGGAGCGCGTTTGATTAGACAGAGAGAGAGAGAGATAAGTACAAGAGAGGAAAGGCAGGGAGTTTAACCGGACACACGTCGTGTTTGCAACTCTGCACTGGAAGAAGGAGTATATGGATGAAAAAAGAGAAATAGGAGATAGAGAGAGCACAGTTTCACGCATATTTGAAGGTTCGCACCGAGTCTGCAACATGGTCACTAAGACCTGTCGCCTTGAGGTACTGAAATAGCACTTACGTGGCTTATTGTGCCGTAGACGCGTACGGTCATGGTCGAAGAATCTTCATTTACGAAAATGGTCTAAAGTAGAGCCGTAGAGCTTCACGCTCGACGTCGTACTGGGGACAGAGACATAAGATGTGTGCAATCGTTTCTAGAGTTCCACTAAAGACCCACATGGGCGTATCCCCCGTTCCAGTGCGGAACGAGGAGGCCTTTGTAAATGCCAACCCGAGCTAGAGGCGGCACAATACTGTCACCTGAGAGCGCGAAGCTTTTGATGGCACTACTAGCTTTAGGGCTGGATAAAGTCTATGAAGATTACACCTCGGCAGCTGGGGAGAAGAACGGTAATTGTGTGTAATGGCTTTAGCCACGCTATGAAGCTTTCTTGAAGCGTTGGTTCTAGATAAGGAGTTTGGACTGGACGAACTTCCACATGGAGAGACCGGGTGGCTTCGTCGGCGCGGTCATTGCCAGCAATGCAGGTATGTCCAGGTAGCCACTGAAATATAAATTCATGCCCTTTAGCGATAGCTTGATGGTGGTCTTCGCTTATGTGTCGGCTGCTCATGAGTCCTGTGACACGGGGCAAAATGCACTCTGGAGTGCTGCCTTAGACCCGCAAAAGATGACCTATTCATGAGGTGTCTCTTGCATAAGGTATTTCGCAGCAGAACGCAATACAGCAAGTTCTGCCGCAGTTGATGTCATGTTTAGAGGGCTTGAAGTTGATTGCAGTTTTCGTAGCTGGAATGACGACGGCACCTAAGCAGCTGGTAGATGAGACCGAAACATCGGTATAGAAGCGCAATGGTTCTCGCACGCCTCATTGCTTAGTAGCAGGGCCACCTGTTTCAGAGCTGTTTTTGGTTGAGTGGCCTTCTTCATGATCGGAATACTTAGGTGCACCTGAGGCTGCTGGAGACACCACAAAGGGGAATCAAGGCTTTGCTGGTGGTGTGTATCCTGATGAAAGACAATCTGGATGGATGATAATGATTTTATAAAACGTGGCACATCTCCGCGGGGGCAAGAATACCAAGTGATTATCGGGAACGCGAGAGAGATGACGGATGTGAGTCCTAAGACAATCCACAGCAACGTATGTTTGGATAGGATGATCTTTGGCGAAGACGATTTTCACAGGCGCAGACGCGCAGCGAGGAAGTCCTACATACGCGTGTAATGCTTGGTCTTGCAACCTCTCCAACTAGCGAACATTTGACTTGCACGTACTCCACAACACTGGAAGGCTGTAACGTAGATATCCTAGGAATAGAGCGCTGTGCAACTGAAGCATGGAGCGTACAGGTGTGCCAAATGTTTTTTCGTACGTAAATCTAGGTACATGGGCAATCGACGACAGTTCTTTTTTTTCAGGTGCATGCAATGCGGGTTCCAGGAAAGATTTCAGTCAATTATTACACAGAATAATCGATGGGTATTTCCATAGGTGATAGTATGTTCATTATTGGAGACTGGGTATGTCGTCATAGGTTTAGGTGCGAAAGCAATCAATGCACATCTCTTGGCCAATACAGTCAAGCCCTTGTGTTCGAAGATATGCTTTGTCAAGGTGGCTGCCACTGCAGTCACGCGCGCACCTGAAGGCTAGTAACCGCAGAAGTCCAAAGGCGGATGCCATCTGAGTTTATCGTGAGGTAGCTCGTTCTAGGTAAAATTCCAGCTAGTCCTACGAGTGTGACATTTAACAACGTCAGACTCAATACTCCTCCCTATGCCATCAGTTCGAGACAGAAAGGAAAGCGATGGTCGACAGCCTGCGAAAAAATGGTATTCCGCACAGGACCTTTGAAGACGTCGTTTTCCCCGGAGGGCTTGCGGCAATCAGAAAGAGGGCGCACCGACTGCTGATTGCCTTAATTCGAGACATAGAGCTTTTCGACACCTGGCAACACACACTGTGACACTCACAGGAGACTCAGGCGGAACAATTGCCGGCTATGTATGCCAGGCTAACCTCGCCTGCTGCAATACCACCACCACCATCAATACTCCTCCCTGATGCACGCCGCAGTACGGTGTAATGTTCAGCTGTGGGGCCCTCTTCTGTTTGTAGAAAAAACGACCGGCGAATTATGTAGTCGGATGACCAACGAAGCCTGCGGCTGACGATTCAAATTCAGGGAGTTGTTGACGACGTCATGTGCAACGTTGTCATACGCGCTTTTCACGCCGAGAAAGACCGAAACCTATATGCTCTTACGGGTTTTCTTTGACTGGGCTTTTCAAAGAACGCTTACACCCGACGCTTGCGTCGGTGGTTGCGTAAATTTGGCGTTAGGAGATTGGAATAAAAACCGATTGGAATAGTTTACCGTTTCAGGGCGCCAAGGCACAGTTAGCGCAGGGTATGACCGGCACCGGACATCAGATTATCACTGACGACACCTTTGGAGCCGGGCGTCTACCGAGAGCTATAAATCCAAGAAATAGCTACGCGAACTGAACGCTCAGCCGTGGAGCCAGTTGGCCTGCTTACATTGTGCGTAACTGGAAAAAAAAGGAAGAGTGTTGTAGCTGCAGATGGGGCCTATCACTGTAAAAGCTTCCGGAAAATGATTCAGTCGTGCGCCATTTAACACAATCGACTGCCTTTACACCAAACACCTCTACAGCGAGATGACCTGCATAGCGAAGGATCGATTATGTTCTGGCTGATTTCCTATGTTTCATATGTATTGTGAACGCCTTCACAAAGAAAGCCACTATAATTAATTTGCCAGTGCAGCGAACGAATATGCTGTGCCCGACGGTTGATTGGTTGCTTTACAGTGAGATTCACGTAGCGGTGCCACTACAGCTCTCCGCAGACATCGCGCAGGTGCTCTCTGCGCTAGTAATAATGGCAGTGCTAGCTACCCCAGTGGAAGAGCGTGCCGATTTGAGAAACAGCCCTGCTACACCGACTGCTTCAGGAATCACTGAACTCATACGCTGATTGTTGTAAAGGGTCAGTGGGTGGAAAAGATGACGCACGCGTTGAATTTAATGACGAAGTGATGACGTATTCGCAATTGACAAATGACGACATCTTCAAGCCATCTATGGTGGAAAGGATGCGAATGTCTACGAAGGCAGCAGTGAGACAGATCCTGCAAACGAACCACAAATTATGACGGCTTGCGGGGCGACTGGAGTACTCGATGACCCGCAGCTTTACTTTACGTTTTGCGTTCTTGCGTTTTTAGCACGCTGTGAACCTCATTGCAATAAGGTTCGCCCCTGTCGCACGTTCTGTCAGACCAACTGGGCATAAAAAAATTTGTTGTCTATTTTCACTCTCTTGACTTCATGTTAGGTAAAGGCATTTTTTTGTGCTGAACGTACGTGCTCAGCCTGCTCTATTGTGAGCGGTATAAGATACGCGACCTTTACAAAGATGTGACCAGTACAAATTAGTATTTTTGAGGTCCCGAGCACGTCGTTGTAAATGCCTTTGACTGTGGATGCAGTGGAGTATAAAGCCAGCCGTAATACAAAAAGCGAATGCTAACGGCGGGACGAAGTTCAAGAGCGGCGTCGAAGACTGCGGGGTGCCTACTCGTGTGTTTGTCCTGAACCGAATTGGGCAGATGGCCGTTGTGCCACTTCACGACGTTTTCCTAAGGGTACGATAACAAGTACCCTATAGAAAGCACGTGTTTATTGCATTTGGTATTAGTTCCATGGCGCATATGAGTTGATTCTATAAGGAACGCTTCCAGGAGATCGCGTTTAACCATCTCAAGGAGCTCCGAGACTTTGATCACAACACTAAGGAACTTAGCTGAATAAAATAGAAACCCAGTCAAGAACTGAAATACATAAAGCGAAAAAAATTAAGAGCACGTTTCTTGGTCAGCATTTTCTTTTGTTCATCATGCCACTTCCAAATCAGACTGGATTCCGTCGAAATCTTTGAGAAGTTCATTAAATAAATAAGGCTAATTATCTAATTAGGCGGAACGAACCTATAGTTTGAGTATCTCCAAGCGACGGCAAACAGCATTACCTTTTGTCCAGCTACGTGGCATTTGCACATTTGAAAACTCTGGCTATAGTCAGCTGGGACACCCTGTATATGCTCTGAGCACTTGATTACGCAAGTTACTGCAAGCGCTACCATTTACCCGCACATCTTGAACTTTGCATAAACATTACTTATAACCTGCCGCTATTTTAATTCATTATGATCGAGTTGCCCTGTTCAGTTTACCAAGAATGGCCGAGAAACCAACTGCAAGCCTTCCATGAGACATGAAAACAACGAAAAAATGAGGGTTCAGTAATTTGTTGTAACTCTTGCTTTTAAACTAGAAAGGAGAAAGCTGCTGTCGCCAAATTACGCTAAACATACCAACTAACTTCACTGAAATTGAAGTTGGTGTCCTGGGCAGTTGTCTTAGTATTTTAAGAAATGTACCAAATAGCGGGAGTATGACACTCGGGAACGCCTGAATAAATAACTTTCTACAAATATTTTGAATAAGGTACGAAGATGGAGCATTTATTATCCGCTGCGCTTGACATGCTTCTTATTTCAACGAAATATAGACACCGCGGTTCACGTAGTGCACCGAGGAGACCGCAAAACAGCACAAGATGCCGTTACAAGGTTTTAAAATTGGGACAGAACGTATATCTAATAGCTAACCTTAAAGGAAGTGATTACGCCAGGCGCTTCCAATTTTCGCACGCGTCAGCCATAGTATGAACGCCAGTTATTCCAAAAATGAAATCTCGGCCACTTATGCTGCGCTCCGCCCAGGGAAGAGAGAAAGCTTGTTAAGTGTTCCCCGTGGCCCCGAGACGAAGGTTCAACAATTGTCACTTCACCTCTAAAACTGGTAGAAATTTAAACAATTGTCCGTCGATTTCCCTTAACAATCCACACTTTTCTACGTAATATAGACTTCGTAAGAGTTTTAATTTTTCAATAACACCGTGAAAACTTGGATATAACATTCTTTTGAGGAAGTTCTAGTCGCATTAACAGCGTCGGTGTAAAACACTCCAGCTATTCAGTTTCGTTTTTACTTTCAATTAGTTTAATATTTCACCCGACGCAGTGGCGCAGCCGCTTTTTTGTTGAAGAATACGACGCCGTGAATTCAATACCGTGGCCTCGGCGACCATATTTTCACGGGGATGAAATGCAAAAACAGTTCGCGTATGAAATTAGGTGCACGCTAAAGAGCCCTTGGCTTTCGGGGCTTCACAAGGTACGGCAAGTCTTGTCAGCTGCGAACGAGGGTTCTCATACTGCATTGAGAACTATGAGAACTTATGCATTAAAAATGGTGCTACAAGAGCACCTGCGCTATTGTCATGTGTTGTCCAACGAACGACAAATGCTTTAACTTATTGCTGATGGTACAGACGGGTTATTCCAGCGGTGGTGGTGGTGGTCGTGGCGGTGACGGCTTGTATAGAAAAGGGATACAATCCAACCCCCCCGCCGCGAGCCCCATCGGAATAACCTTTTTACGTAAGTACGTAAGTTTCGAGCAGTTCATTCCTTCAAGAGCGTATATTATGTATTGACTTGAGAATAAAGAATGGCAGATGCACTGATCTCTGGAGGAGGTAATATACAGGACAAAAGTGTAAATACAAGGAAATGACAACTGATGAACATTGTAATGATTCGGGAAAGAATATCCTGTCAACTATTTATTTCACTTGAATTACGGGTAGTTCTTCTTAGAGTGCCGCGAGAAAAAATTGAAACAGTGTTCCCTTCATTCATTCTCGATTATCTGTGTATGGGCTGGCGTGCGAATATAGTTCAAGTCCAAGGAAATGAAAGATTGCGCAAGGTTTTTGTTTCGTGCCGTCGCATGCACAAAATTTCATTGCTACTTTTGCAACATGTAGAACATGATAAAAAGAAAAGCCACTGGAAACTTTACAAGCTTGTCAACAACCCATTAATACGGCGAGCTACTGTAAGCGCCTGCACGAGGGCCTCGTGAAACCCAGAATACAAGCGAGAGTAGTACAAAATGTTCATCGCTAGTATCACTAAACTGGTGGTGCTAAAGAATAAGAAAGCATGACATTGCACACAAAAAATGCCAATGATTCCAAACGACCTTAGTGATAGTGAAGTTCCTATGTCGTACTGCATATAAGTTTATACCGGAACTCTATTCGTCGAAATAAGTACTTGAAGAGATCGTTAAGATACCTTTATTTTTGTGTGTGCAGATAAAAGAGCCTAGCTTGCATTCGCTTATGCCAAATCGATCTTGACAGAGGCGCCGTTCTAGTAAGCACCACCTGCGGAGGTTTACACCATCAGACCAGTAAACTAAAAAAATCGATACTACGTCCAGCACTATCAGCAACAGCGGACCATCATCATTTACCCTGCCCCCGCAGTCTAAGTCCTCTTCCGTGGAAGATATCAGGCCCTCCACAGGCGCTGAAGCCAAAATAGCTGACTGCAGACAGAGGCGAGGTGCTTCCTAATTTCCAACCACCGCTCGTACTGCGAAGGCCGCTGAGATATCGGGTGCATCAAGTACCATGGTTGCACTGTACTTTTCTCCGGTCTACCTTGTTTACGTAAACATGATATGATGCGAAGAGTGATCATGCCTGCGCAACAGGAGAAGAATTGCTAAGAAAATGCTTTGCACTTCGCTCTTCTGTGGGAACGGAGAGATCTATGTAATCATGCGCGCAGTCCTGTGAGTCAGTGCGCCGCGTTATACGTATAGGCCTACAGACGGACGGAGATTCTAAAATTAGCGAAATTTTCTGCGCCTGAGCTTTCCCGTTTCCAAATTTAGCAATTACCCGATTCAAAGGTGCTGTACTCTGCCAAGGAAGACTGTCTGAGAAGGGGAAGCGTAGGTGCGATATGGGCTATGTAGCAAAACTATGGTGTTCATTACCCGAATGATTCGGCCTGTCACACAGTTCATTCGCAATATTTAGCACTGCCGAGCCACAATGTTTATCAATCAGCACATATTGCAGCAAAAATTGCATGATGTAATCCACGACCGATTAGTCATTCGGCACATTTGTAATTTGAGTAACATTGCTACGGTAGCCAGTGCAGCTTAACGTTACCACTGAAACTTTAACAACCTGTCCTTTATGACCTCTGACTCTAAAACATATATGGACGTGAAACAAAAAGCACTTCATTGGAAGCTTCCGTGCGTCATTTTAACGGAATGAGGATTCTTAAAGAGACAGTTGACCTGAAAACATTGGGAATCAAACGTGCTACTGGAATAATGTGAATCACATAGGAGAGCGATGAAGAGGGAGATAAGAATGGAAAAGCAGTAAGGCTAAGGAAAGTTGTGCCTGGTTGCCCATCCTACACGGGGGAGAGGGGAAAGACATGTAAAATGTAGGAAGAAGAGTTAGTGTGCGCA